>NC_056729.1:1262092271-1262137271 GCF_019279795.1 Protopterus annectens
ATGAAGTGCACAAACTTCTCGGATGCATTTGTAAATCTAATTGAACATTTATACAAAGGAACGTTGGCTTATATTAAGGTAGGAACATATGTTTCACAAAAATACCCATTCTTAAAGGTACAAAACAAGGATGTCCACTTTCTCCACTATTATTCACTTTAGTAATGGAGCCTTGGGCTAATTTGATCAGAAACAGTACTGACATAGAGGGTTTTGAAATAGATGAAAATACAACATCCAAAATTCAACTTTTTGCAGATGATGTTCTAATTACATCAGCAGGATCTAATTCTTCTATACAGTCTCTATTTGATAACATGATGAATTTTAAAAGTATTTCTGGTTTAATATTCAATGAAGAAAAAGCTAAAATACTACCTATATATACACGAAAAAATATTCTCATTAGTGATTTTACTAAATATGCACCCAATTCAGGTCAGATAACTTATTTAGGTATAATACTATCTAAAGATATTAAATCTATTATATATAATAATTATAATACCTGTTTTCTTAATATACAAAATCTTTTTAATACCTGGAATAATATGTTTTTTACTATGGAGGAGAGACTTGCAATTATTAAAATGATAATATTCCCCAAGATTTTATACTTAATACAATCAATAATACTTCCACCTACAAAAATAATTATCAAGAAACTGAACACACTAATGTTAAATTTCTTATGGGCACCTAATAGACCTAGGATTACATTAAAGAAACATACTAATAGCTGGTCTCAAGGGGGTATTTCTTTTCCAGACTTTAATTTATATACTATCTCTTCTATTGTAAAAGTTATTACTTTATTAATAGATCAGTCATATGTCACAACATGGAAAGATTATTGGGAGTTAATTAGTATACACTTCATGAAAATCTCCTTAACACATAAAAATATGATTGTAAATAACTCCATGTTATGGTTACTAAAGGAATTTTGTACTTCACCTATTACACCTAAACATATGGTTTGTTACCCATTAAATATTATTATTAGTTATCGTAACTTTATATTCATGCACCCTAAGTATAGGGAATGGAATTTTATTGTATTTCCTATAATGTATACTCAGGGTATGCTTTTGTCATCTACTTCTGAAGGAACTCATTTAGCTATAGATAATGATCTAAAGTACTGGTATCAGTTGATATCTGATAATAAAGTTAAAAATCTAGATTTCTTAAAACAAAAATTTGATCTAAGAGAAACTTGCTGGTTAGAGGTTCAGACCTTTAGACAACATCTCATTAATAAAAATAGATTTAATGTCTATAACTGTTAAAGAATCTATTCCAACACTGATTGATTACTTGATATTAAATTTACAACATAAAGTTTCTGATAAAGGTAAACTTTCATACATACATAAAGTTAACAGACAAGAAACTTTTTACAATGTAGATTCATACTGGAATTATTTCACTTCTATTAATGGGGACCCACCAAATCAACAAGATAAACAATATATATTGGAATCTGCTTATAGAACTACGTCTTCCATTGTCTGGAGACTTTATACATGGAAATTTTTACATAGATCTTTTTATACACCTTTGACGACGAATAAAATAAATAATAAAGATAATCTATGTAAGAGATGTAATGTAGAAATCAATGCTGACTGGGCTCATATGTTTTATGACTGTATAAAATTGAAAGAATACTGGAAGTCAATTAATGAATTTTTGCAGGCTCTTTTTACAGATAATTTCATTATTTCTAAATCTCTTATATTATTCAACACACCTGTACCTCAAAGTGTTAAAAAGGTTAAGCTTCCCTTGTTATGGTCTATTCTAGCAGTGGCTAGGAAAATAATAACTAGAAATTGGATTTCAGATACACCTCCTTCGTTCAATGAATTTAAAAATGTTATGAATATAGTGTGCCATATGGAAATAAACACAATTAGGACTAGAACAAATAGAAAAACATCTTATTTTATTGTATGGGATAATTTACAAAATTTGTTAAAAAAATTTTAATTTCAATAGCATGGTATTTTAGTTTAATTAATTGATCTGATTGTAGTGGATGTCTTTGTAAATACTTTAGTTGTTTTGTTGAATATTATAATAATACCTATTTTTAATTACTTGTATAAAATTGTTATGATATTTCTCTTATATGTTAAAACAATAAACCTGTTTTGAAAAAAAAAAAGAAGTTTGGTATTCAGCAATCAATTTTAATGAGTTTGCACCTCATTTGCATCTTGACTGTGTTCAGAGGCCTGAAGCTACACTATAAAAAGGTAACTGTGTAGCTAGGGAACTTGAAGGTGAGGAGACCTGTGTATGTGGACAAAACAGAAGATTGCTATTCCTTTTGATTTATCTGCAGAGATGGCATTTCATTTTGCTATGGTATGATTGTGTATTTCAAGTACATTCTAGAGTTTGTAACATGTTACAAAGCAAATTATATATATCCAGTACAAAATGTAACTTTTATCTGTATGCACTTCTTATAAGTTCACTGTTGGCATAGGCGGTTTAGGCAGGCATTTACATTTCTATTATAGGTTATTAACTTTCATCACAAGTGTTATTGTTAAAATTATTTTACATTATTATATGTAATTGCAGGGAAATGTAATGTAAATGTCAATGACACAGGTGTCATGCTTCTGTGATGGCCCAGAGATACCTGCAACAGAGTAGTGAGCACAGTGAGAAGTGACTGGCAATCATAATTTCAATTTTATGTTGTAAATGTGTGCACATTCTAATAACTGTGTTGAAAGGATATATATAACAATTTAATTATGTGATATTCCTTGGTTTGTTCAAAACCTCTTTTGTTTGGGGGAGCCACCTACCATTTGTGTGTTGCTACAACAAAAGTGTGTTTCAAGTGCTTTTCTCTTGAAAATGTGTAGGCATCCTGATATTTCAGTGGGACACATAATACTAAAATGGTATCCTTTAGTTTGGACAGACATTGGTTTGTGTGTGAGGGTGTGGAGGGTCAACCACATAAGCTTCAATTTTAATAAGTGAAATGTGTGTTTCCAGTGCTTGATGTTGAGAAATGTGTATGTAATCATGACTTTAGTAAGGTAATATTTATATATTATATCCTTCTCTGTTTTATGCCACATGGAATTATGGCACCCACACATAGAAATCCATGTAAACCCCCTTTCAGTGACCATGAGAAGGAAGTTATAATACAGGCATTCAGGCACCATGGCACCACTGACACCAAATGAAGAGTTCCTCTCCACTGTCAGAGATCCAGACAGGTCACTTGAAACTGCGCACCAACATCTGCTTGATGTCAGTGCTGATGTGTCTGGGAGGACAACTGTGTCCCAGGAGCAGCTTCCAGGTAAGCTTACATATGACAAGTTCTATATTTGCTTGTAAAGTAAAATATATAATTTGACTAATACTTCCAGTTTTTTTTTTACTGTACCTTTTCATAACTTATAGATGTATATGACACATTTGTTCATTACACATGGGCTGTGAGTTGACGTGTCATACAACTTTCAGTTAAAACTATTATTACCGGAACTATGGGCAATAGTGTACCAATCCCCCTTGTTTTTCCCATTGGGATGTTTAATTTGTCTCCTTCCCTAGATTCATTTCTTCCAGGACAATCCTCCCTACAGTGTGTTGAGTCTTCTACACATGGTAAGCAAAAAATGTTTTTTTTTTTTTTTATTATTGATTACCATTTATCAGATGTATGCATTTACCTGTGTGTGTGATGTGAGTGTAATGAGTGTGTGGTACCATCTGCGATAGTGGGACCAATGTTAGTTTGCTATCATATACATTGTTTTAAATATTTAGTATAGTATTAATTTCATTCCTGTTTTTATTGTTTATAATCACAGGTGATCCTGACAGTGGAAGTATAGGACCCTTACCACCTGATGTCAGACTATCACTATCTTCTGATAATCAAGAAGTGCAGAGGTTGAATCTGACACTGAGGGTGACATTTAGCCATCCCCTGTATTTCCATCAGACACAGTCAGTTTGCCTACAAATATGTATTCCACTGATCCCTCAGATATTGGACAAAAGGAGGGAGAGACACTTGATCAGAGTAGTGTGGTTACTGTGGCTTCAGTGACAGTTAACACTGGCTGTAGCCAAAGTGTGGGCAAGGTAGGATGCAGGAGGGTTGTTAGGGAGGCCTCCTATCCATACTCTACCTTATCCTGGCGTGTCATTACATGCCATTCAATGAGTCTACCTGATAACACCGACACACAAAAACACAGACAACGAAATAACCGAAAAAAAAGAAAGTTCAAAAACACGAAACTTCACATGCCTGACAAACCACAATCCCGACAATCAACCTTTCCCGTAAAACACACACAAAACACAAGCACACCAAAAACCTTACAAACCTACACTAAACTTTACATACACAACTATCTATGCACTAACCTTAACCCAAACCTTAACCCTAAGGTCCGTCACTATCACACACTTACCTTACCGGCACCCTAACCCTAACTCACTTAATCCGCCCCTAAGCCTTAACTCTGTCACTATCGCACACTTACTTTACCTGCACCCTAACCCTAACTCACCTTATCTGCCCCTAACCCTCAAGTCTGTCACTGTCGCACACTTACCTTACCTGCACCCTAACCCTAACTCACTTAACCCACCCCTAAACCTAAAGTCTGTCACTATCGCACACTTACCTGACCCGCACCCTACCCTAATGTCCGTCACTATCACACACTTACCTTACCCACACCCTGACCCTAATGTCCGTCCCTATCACACACTTACCTTAACACGTCGGTGTTCTCAGCGTCGGGATTCTCAACTGTCGGTCTTCTCCATTGCCGATCTTCCGGTGTCGGTGTTCTCAACATCGGCGTTTAGAACTTTCTGCGTTTTCAGGTAGACCCCATTCAACATATGTTTAGGTCCAACATAGATGCAGTGACACATTCCACTAGGCCCTCTGAAAACATGCTTAGGGTTATAGATTTGGCATAGACCGATGTGCATGACTGCCTGTGCTGTGTGGCTGATTCTACGGATTGGATGAATAGCACAATCGGGCAGTGTCCATAATGGAATGTCTGCTGGGAGGGGGACAGCATCCACATGGACATAGGTCATTAGCATCATCTGCTTTTTCTCTGTCAGTTTTGAGATGTCCACACCCAAACTTGGTAGGCCATGGGGTTGTGGACTTTGGGGTACTCGTGAGGAGAGCTCATCTAGCAGACATCAGTCACATTCATGTAGCACCAGCACATCTGACCATGAGCAAGGCAGTGCCAGTGCAACTCCTGGCAGAGCTAGTTTTCATAGTCAGGGGTGATGACAATGAAATCTTAACTCTACCATGCACAGCTCATACCTGTTTGACATGCACGGATGTAGAGCTAACAAGAGCTTGGCTGTGTTTTTGCAGAGACTCACACACACTCATTCCACCCTGAGTGTCCATACAGACACACACACACACACACACACACACACACACACACACACACACACACACACACACACACACACACACACACACACACAGATACATAGGTCATTTGTAAGGTTTGCAGCTCATTCTGTCTCATTGATCATTTTATAATTATTTAAATTTCTGCCTGCCTGTCTTTCTTACTCATATGCACTCACTACCTTTTGTGTCAGTCTAAGCCCCCCCCCCCCAAAACAACACTCTGTGCAAAGGATGATAACTATGCCATCACCTATTTTTTATATTTTTTCTGATGCACAGGGGACATAGCTAACTGAGTGCTTGGTGTATATCTGTTTGTGATACTCTTTTGAAAATTGTACTGCTTTCGTACAAGTTATGTAATGTGTGTATCTTTGATGCATGAGGCCTATTTACTTGATAAAGAGCAGACATCTATTGGCGTAAGTCAATCCTGTCACATATAGATGTCATTGCTGTAAAACTCAAGCACCTTCTACTTAGATACATTAGCAAGTAACAGTATGCTAGGATCTGCCATTCATTTGTGTTCTTACCCATTTATTTTCCAAGCACTGGTCCCCACCCAATTTGGATTCATCAGGGGCGGATCTTGCCTGTTAAACCAAGGTTCTGGATGAGGAAAGTCAGTACATACAGCTTAACTTTAATTGGCCAAGGCCTTTGACACACTCCCACTTTCGGGTATTATCAAAAAGCTAACTCAGCTTGGCATAAAATCCCTGTCTCATCAGGTGCGTGGCCAACTGGCTCACTGAAAGGACCCACAAGGTCAAAATA
The DNA here is from genome assembly GCF_019279795.1 of Protopterus annectens. Lineage (NCBI taxonomy): Eukaryota > Metazoa > Chordata > Ceratodontiformes > Protopteridae > Protopterus > Protopterus annectens. The sequence goes on from NC_056729.1 coordinate 1,262,098,516, forward strand.
GGTGCCACCACCTCTGACAGCAGACCTGTCACTAGTGATGTTCCCCAGGGATCTGTCCTGTGACCAATACTGTTTGGAATCTACTTCTCAGAGGTCCAGGCAAAGACTAAGGGCCTGTGGCTGACCATGTTTGTGGATGACTGTAAGTTGGGTGCTGTCATTGACTCTCCAGATGATGTTAACATACTGCAAGAGGGTGTCACAGCAGCAAATGACTGGTGCCAAAGTCATGGCCTTAAGTTAAACACAAAAAAATGTATTCTCGTACCATTCAGCAAAAACATGGCCCCTACTGATTACCACATCAACATAAGCACACAGTCTGTCATGAGAGACCTGTGTACTCAGGTTGACAACAATCTCACATTTGACCATCATGTAGCAGCAGTGGTCAGAAAAGTCTTTTATTTGGTTTAGCTCATAAGTAAAGGGATGGCATCCAAAAAAAAGTAGGTGTACTCCTCCCTCATTAGGCCTATAATTGAGGATAATGGCCCAGTTGATATGTACCTCCCCAAACACCTGTATCAACTGGAAAGGCTACAGAAATATCTCACAAAGAGAATCCATGACTTCCAACACCTGTCCTGTGTGGACAGACTCACATCACTATCATTCTACTCCGTATCATACAGATTGCTCAGAGGTGATCTGTGTCTCACCTACAAGGCAATATCAGACCCTGCCCTACTAGAGATGCTCCATATCCGTAAGTCTAATTCCTTGCACATTACCTGCTCAAAAGGCCTAAATCTAATATGCATCATCAACAAAACCTGCTGGAGCAACAGGTTTGTCTCTCAAAGGTTGCCTCATCTCTGGAACAGACTTCCCATACATGTCAAACGGAGCACCTCATGACCCTCTTCAAGTGCAACCTTGATGAGTGGATGGGAAACCACAAATTTGTCCCAGCGGTTCCACCTTTGACCCTCTTTGACAGGGGTGACAGGTGCTAACTGTGGTTTCTTTTTTGGGGATAAACATTTGGCCAGGCTTGTAAGGGTCACAGGGTCATTAGCCTAGTAACCTCCTATGATCCTATGATGATCCTATGATCCTGCCCTGTGTGATGCTAGTAGTACACATCCATCATATGGGTAAGTAAAAGTTGTTAACATTGCTTTGCATCAATTTTACTGTATGTATGTGCATCGAATGAAAGTTGTACCTCTTAGGTAGTTGGAATGTATGCCCTCAGTTGCCTCTTGGCCAAGGCAAGGGCATATTGTGCACACTTACATCTGCCTACACAAACAATGGCTGGTAGTTCCTTTTCTGAGCCATCACCTGCATGTGGCTATGGTGATTATGCCAGTAGTGGTGGGATGTGTGCCCCTTCCTTTTGGTGTTCCCGTTGAAGCTGTTTTCTCAGGATAATATTGCAAAGGATTGCACTGGGAGTGAACACTTCAGCACAAGTAGTGGAATTGTACTGCAGATCATCCCCATGATGCATCTAGACATTGGAACTATGACTTCAGCAACTCAAGTTCATGATATGTGATATTTCCTGTCTGAGCATGTGCCTCATTATAGTGTTCTTGTGTGTGTGTGTGTGTGTGTGTGTGTGTGTGTGTGTGTGTGTGTACATTTATGATGGGTGTTATCAGACATGGTTCAAGTGCATACCCTGCATCATCCAGTAAATGACCTTGTGGGATATCCCCCCTAGAAAACCTCTGGTAGAACTGAGAGTTGTGTCAGATATGGGAGTTGTAATAACTGCCGGGGTTACCAGCACACACATTCACAATGATTCCCTTAGCATTACACATGACCTGGCAGTTAATAGAGTGGAAGTCCTTTCTGTTTATGTAGATAGATAGATCCTTCCCTCTTCCCCAGGTGGTGCTTTGATCTCAATGTGCATGTAGTCTATGGCAACCAGGACTTCAGGGAGGTGTGCCATGGGGTAGAAAACCTGAATATTTGTAGCTCTGTCCTTGGGGTATGGGGAAAATGTATGTAGTCACTGGCATGCTGTAATATAGCATTCAGAAACTGATGCAGGAACCTGAATGCTGATGTATGTGAAACCCCAGCATATCCCCTGTTGGTCTCTGGAAGTTCTACTCATGCTTTAGTCTCCACAGGTATTGGTTCCCTCTGATTTGCCTTGCTCTCAGTTGAGGACAACAGAGGTTGCAGAATTCCTTTAGTGTGTTTCTGTCCACCTTGTAGCACTCTATAATTTCCATGTTACGCAGCCTATAAAAAGTTAAATGGGGTCTAAACATCCCTGTCCTTCTTGGCTGTGGTCTGTTAGCAGCAGCGGCAGCATAGACTTGAACCTGTTGCACATACACATGCAGAAGAGCAACAGCAGCCCTTAGCATTCTTTCTGTGTAGAGTAGTTTCCATGGCTGTATTCCAATAGGTTTTTAATTCAAGGCCAAAAGCTGCACTGAGTGTACATGATTGCTTTATAGTTTGTTGAATAGCTCCTCCATCTTGGATTGGTTGATTAGCCTACAATTCAGCTGCTTATGTTGTAAATAGTATGTCACAATGTTTACTAGGTTTGCCCAGCTCTACAATCCATCTAGAGTTGATTACTGAATACCAATCAGTGTGCTAACATTTTTTTAAAGGTAAAATGGCTCCCTCGCCCACCATTTCTAGCAGGTGATTGAATACAGAAGAGTTGCCTTACATATTAGTAGCACAGCGCTTCACAAACTTGTATACTGTTTTTCAGGTAACAGAGCTTTGCCTCCCTGCACTAGCTTACTCATGTGTATGCTTAACCTTGTCCTTTCCCTGTTCCTAAACGGGTCTACCTGACATGGTCGACAGTTCATATGATCGACACTCATTTGGTCGACAGTTCATTTGGTCGACAAGCAGATTTGCCCCCTTCCCCAATGTTGTGCAACCCTGGAGTTGATATATATAGTTAGGGGGGTGTAGGGGGCACAGCCCCCCGCATTGGGGGTGGGGTGGGTGAAGCCCCCCACCTAAAATGCTTGTCGATCAAATGAACTGTCGACCATGTCAGGTAGACCCTCCTAAACATAGCCCAATACATTACATTAGAAAACACAGATTCCTTAACAGTACCACTAAACAAAACACTCATACACTACAAAAAGAGTTTGTACACACAAAACAACATGTATGCCCTTCCCTAGACCTTATTCTAACCCATATCAGCATACACCTCTTCATTCATTCAAACCTGTTCCCTTCCCTGGCTGTTACTTAAACCCATACATACATCCTGAATGCTGAAACATTCAATATAAACTAATGATTCAGTGTTCTTTTTATTTAAACTTTTGCCTTCCAATATTTAGAAGTTACAGTTTAGCTTGTCAGTAGATTACATTTGATCTTTGACAGGTACCTTACACACACACACACACACACACACACACACACACACACACACACACACACACACACACACACACACACACACACATATTATCCACCCACTACATTTGTGTGGTACACCAGACCATATACTTTGGAACACGTTGGATTAGTGACATTAGCTAAAAAACAACTCAAGCATATACATTCTTTGATGCAATTACTTGCCCTTAGTGTTCTACAAGATAATGCAAAAGCAAAAGAAGGGTTTCATCCCGCACCCCTTATTTTGTTATTCACACTCCAAGGTCACTGCACTTTGGAGAAAGAGTATTTACTGATATCTAACAGAATAATGATCCTGGTCTTTCCCCAAACTACACTAATATCAGACTACCCAGAACTCACTATAATGTGATAATTATAGTCTTTGCTTAAATAAAAATTTACAGCAAAACTCAAGTAAATGAGAGCTCAAGCCAGCATGCTCGGCCACCTATTAATTGGACCAAAATTATACGAAACCACGTTTACATCCAAATCAGCCTGCAGCTGCCTCTATGAAGAAACCTTTAATGTTGGCAGTTAAAAAAAAAAAACTTGATCTACTTGAGAAAAGTATTTGTTTATTAAGTGATTATTTTGATTTCACTTGGAAAACAAAAATAAAAGCTTACAATTTATGCTGATATTGTGCTTTTATGCTGGACATCAAAACTTTGTATTTTGAAATAACTCAGGATTTGAATATTTCACCCGTTAAAAGTTTGATATGCAAGCAAATGACTGGCTGGCAAAGATAGAATTTGAAATGACTATGCAGTTTCTTAAAACTGTTTTGAACAATAATTGGTTCTTGTTCAACAAAAAGTACTGCAAGTAAATTATTGGTTTAGCAATGGGACAGCCATAGCTTCCAACCTTGCCAATTTATTAACAGCAAACTAGGAACACACCTGCACTGTATACTCCAGGTTCTCCCATATTTTTACTGTCACTTTATTGACAACTCTTTAAGATATGGGAGGACTGGAGGAAGTCATTGAATTCTTTGCTTTATGTTGACAAATGTGTTGTGTGAAGTGGCATAATTTCTAGTCATGAAAGTTTTAAATAATGTAAACAGTACTAGCTTGCATTAGAATAGCTAAGAAAGACAGTAACAACTATGTTCACCTTCCAAGTCCACATCTGAGACAGGTGACATTCAATGTGGTAGAAAGACAGGCATTAAAAATGTCTAGATTACCTAGCAGAGAGGATAATTTTCTGTTAATAGTACATACAATTAATGTTAGCTGCTAGTTATTACAGTGAGGCATAACTAGGCCTAATTGTTTTGAACTGTGGTAAATACAAGTCTGTAAGTAGTAGTCATGGACCATTTAGACTATGCTTTCCACAAACCAAAGTGTAGCAAGGATGTTTGGTGCTCAGGATGACAAACCCATTTGTAACCTTCTACTATTCATGTCACTACCAACCGTCATCCCTCAGACCAGTGTCCTGAGACCAAGTGGTATATGCTTCAGTTTGTTTGTGTCTTTCGGTTAGGGGTCGCCACAGCGGAAGGCTTAAACAAGACAACAAAAATAGATTCCTTTGGCTCTACAACATGAATGGCATTTATAGCAGTGAAGTCATAATTAGGTTTTCAAACATGAATAGAGTCATATAAACATTCTGCATTTCTAAAAATATGAATTGTCCAAACTTGCAATAAAACAGCCCAAAAGAATGTTCAAACTCATAACTACCCTTTTCATTTTACTAATTAGAAACAATATTGAAACAAAGCCTAGCCAATCCCAACTCTCTTATTTATTAATAAATGCACAAAGCCTTTGTACCAAACAAGACCGGACTGACAGACTCTTTAACTGCACAACCCTAACATACTAGCTGTTACCAAGTCATTCCACAATTAGACATTTTTTCCCACATTATACTTACTTTCTAGATGCTAGACTCAGCCTATGAAATGGTGGTAGAACCCTCCTACTCTAGAAAAGTTATCTGCACAGCTTACTTGCAACCCAAAGTAGCATACCATCTGCCACTGCCTCTAAATAACTACTTCTCAAGTTACTACAAAAAATACACCTCTCAGTAGCCTAAGACCTGCTTCCTTCCACATATGCTAAATTCTAAACACTAATTCAAGAAATTACATTCCACCTAGGAAACAAAAGCAACCACATCATCTTAAGTGACTTCAGCTGAAATAGGCTTCACTTCATCCAGCATGACTTGAATGCAATTCTGCTTGACTTCAGCCTTAAACAAATACTGCAACAATCTTTCCTTTCTAGATTTAATCATCACTGACCACCACAGTCAAACTTTAAACATTGTCATCCACCCTTCTTTAATTAGTGACCAATATACAACAAACTTCACACTACTTACCTCCACAACAACAGCAACAACAAGAAACTACATAGATTAATCTTAATCATGTCTAAAAAAAACTCAGATGAGTGACTTGCAAGATGGCTGCACACTCTGCTTCATTTCAGCTCTCCCAGTGTGAAAACAGAAACTCAGAAAAGAGAGCTAGTGAATTTGTCTTTTTGGGTACATTTCATTTACTGACTAGTAAGTGCACTGTCTGGATGCTAGCAAAGAAGAAATTCAGATAAACTGAAAGAAAATCAACCACAAATAGTGAAGAGAAAACACTTAAGTTAAATGTCCTCAGAACTGATTAAAATAAACAAAACACTGAAGCAGTATAGCGACTCAAATAAGAAAAAGCTGAAAAAATGGAAGAAGCTTTAAACAGTTATTCAGATGAGCTGATAAAATTGCAAAAATCAGAGGATGAAATGAATAAAAGGCTGACTGAGTATAAGACTGCTCAAGAAGAGAGGTTTCAAAAATGGCAGAATTAGTGGACAGGTCATCTAGGGAAAACCTGAGATTTAGTACTGTACCAGAGAAACTGGAAGGAACAGACTATATTAATTTTATGAAAGTACAAATAAAGCAAGTGGGATGGTATTCTTCAGCAGGAGTTAAGTAAAATGACACGTTGTGTATATATGCCACATCTGGTCATGAGAAAGCAGCTAAGACCTCTAATAGCAAATATGCAAACCTACCAGCAGAAAGAATTATCTTGACAAAACTGTGACAAAATGGCAAAGTGCTAAAAGTTGGAGATGGTAGAGTGTTTGTGGAAATTGATTACTAACTGTACACCAGGCAGAAGTGAAGTACATTTATTCCATCAATCAAGGAATGTCAAGAGGCAGGTATGAAATTCAAGCTGCTGTATTTATGTATCTTCAGAATATTTTTCCTCGATGGTCAAAGTCACTTTTTGATGCAAAACATGCTAAGGAATAATTGCAACAGTTTGTCCAACAAAAAGTGAGCTATCAAACAGAAGGGCACTCTGTTTCTTATTCTTCTAATAATAAAGATCATAGAGGGGTATGCCAGTGAAACATTTTCCAATGTTCTAAAGTGAAATGCTTGAGAGATTGAGAAAAGCATAGGAGTTGACTAATAGACGCAGAAGCACATTGGAAATGAACCAGCGACTTGAGTTGGGAGGTGTGGGATAAGAAAACATTAGTCACATTTGTGAAATGTAGTGGAACAAGAAAACCTGGAAATATTGAACTTGTTTGACTTTGTTAGTCTTGCTGGGGACTCCAAAACATATACCCTACTTCATATTTTTTTAATGTCTGCATAGGCATTAAGGAGAGGGGCACAGGAAAGAAAGCAGAAGCTGTTAGTAAAATATTGTCTGTTCTTAACAGTATTTTATAAAACATGATATATACTGCATGCTATACAGTAAAGCATTTTCAGTTATTTTTGTAGGGATACTAAAGTAAACAGATGCCTTTTTCTTCCTCTTTCTTTCTTCTTTTTTAGTTTTAAGAAAAGTAGGCATGGTAATGTAATACAAGAAAAAAGCCTGGACAGAAGCATGTTTAAGATAATAGGCTGTAATCCTAGGTTGTTGAGGTGACGGGTGAGTGGTAAAAGTATGCAGAGCCTGATATAGGTAAAATTGGCATGCCTTTTCTGACTTTTGCATAGGGAACTGAATGGATTAAGGCCCTTGGCTTGGTCTAACAATAAGTTTTATATGGAAGCAAGTAAACAAAAGAACATTGCATGTAATGAAAAGTTTCCTTTAACAAATAAATGTTCACAGTGCAACATGAGAAGCCTGTAGCTGAAGGTAACTGTGTATTTGGTTCTCATGTTTCTGTGGAGCCAAGTGGATAAAGGCAATAAAAAATGGATAGTTTTTTTCCTTTCAGTGGCTAAAAGATAATATTTTCTGAAAGCATTTACATTGTTTTCTATATCTTGGAGAGGAATAAAGAAAAGACAAAGAACAGGCAGCACTTAATGTAAGTAGAAGCACAGACTGTACAATGCATCTTAGCATGGATAACCTTCATCATAGGTCACTTCAAGCATCTGATTGTAGCTCTTGGTCTGGGACAATTGTTACTATTAGGAGGTTTAAACTTCATTATTTGAAGATGTGCATAGTTGTGTGTGTTTGTATTAAGTTCATAGGTTATGGGGGTCTTCTGGGAGATTTTTTTGAGAGTTTTCATTAAAATCAAAAAGTAAGTTGCAACATAGGTTCAACTGGCTATGACAAGAAACAACTGTATAAAAAAAAACAACCTACCAAATTTTAGTGAATGCATGTAACACAAAAGCTAAAACTAGACATCAAAAAAAGTTGTTATACATAACAGGTGGGAATAATAATTTCTTATTATGGCAACACTTTCCATATTATCTTTTAATATGAATGGTCTCACAGGTATATACACAAAAATACAGAGTAGTGAACTTTTTTAAAAATGCAAAATGTTACAGGAGACACATTTAGAAAGATCTGAACATGTGAATTTGATAAAGAAAGGATTTTAGGATGGTCATTCAGTGAATATCTAGTACAATGGAAAAGGTGAGTATGTATATTAATTGCTAGAGGTACTCCAGTAATGATAGAAGAGGGGGTAAGATAACAATGGTAGGTTTTTAGCAGTAAGGGGTTACTAGCAAGGGAGGAGGATTATTCTGGCATGTATTTATATTCCACCTAAAATTACTGCAGTGGATCTTACAAAACTTCTGGGAGAAATAATCAACTTTCAGCAAGGAATATTAATTATTAGTGGGGACTTGAATTTGATTGGCAACAGTAAGGCTGTATCAGGGGACTAGAAGGGAAAATATAATGAAGAGGGTACATTTTTGAAGAAATGTATGTAAATATGTTGTAAAATCGAAGAACACCGGAACAGACTGCAGGACGGTACCAAAAAACTTTAATGTAATGTTAAGCGCTTTTCATTTGTTCAAATGACAGACTTCTTCAGACATAGAAAAAAATCACTTGGCACAGACTTATTTAAATACTGTGCCAAGTGATTTTTTCTATGTCTGAAGAAGTTTGTCATTTGATCAAACGAAAAGCGCTTAACATTACATTAAAGTTTTTTGGTACCGTCCTGCAGTCTGTTCCAGTGTTCTTTGATTTTACAGCAAGTTTGTTTGTTGCCACGTTGTTTTACTACGTATGTAAATATGTGGTATAGAAGATGTGAATTGAGCTGTAGGAGCTTGGAGAGAATGTGCATATTATTTCTCAAAGTACAAAAACTGAGGTAGGCTAGACAGAAGTTATATTTCACAGGAACATGTGCATTTAATTGAAAGTTTTGGTATGCAACCAATAACTATTTCAGATCATACACCAATAATGACTAAAATAAATAAAAATGAGACACTGGCACTTTCTCACCTATCTGCAGATAGGAGTTTAAGAAAAGGGTGGTGGAAATTATCTGCGAGTTATTAGGGAATATAGAAATTTCTAGGGAAAATATAGCTAGGGAGTGGGATAAAATGAAAGAAAATGAAGACCAAGGGGGTCTTAGAGCTGTTAAGAACCCATCCACCCCATTTGATTTGATGGATGAGAGTGATAAGAAGTTTCAAACATGGTGGGTGGCTGCATCACATAGATGCAGTATGGAATGGATTAGTATCCAGGTTGAAAGAGAGTTAATAAAAAGACAAAAGCTGAAAGATGATATTAAGTCTGCCTGTTAGGATATTTTGCAGAAAAAAAAGCAGTACTACATCTTTAGAACAGTTTTTTGCAAATATTAGTGATAAACTGGTGAATTCTGAAAAAGATATTATAGGTAAAAAGAAGAATAAGCTCTTCCAGGACTTATGTGATTATGAGTGTAATCAAACATTCATGCTGAATTCTAATCAACTTAAACAGTGTGAGATTTCAGCAGACATCCAGAAAGAGTAATCAACATGGTGCCTTGTTTACCTCTGCTGAGAGTTGGGCTACATCCACAGATTATCAGAGTGAGGAGACAGTGGAATACCCACCCTTACCATCTGCAAGAAATACGGAAGCTTTCCAGAGGACTTTTCAGAGGGGCATGGAGTAACAGGGTGAGAATTGCAAACATTCACAAACCTATTATGAATATGGACCAGACATTAATAGGGAAGGATAGCCATATTGCCACTACTCTAAATGAGGTAAATGCAATTGATTTACCCATACAATCTGGGATATTGATAGTTATAATGTGGATTATATTGTTAATTTATCAGGTAACAACTTTACGTATAAAGAAATAACAGTTTTAAGTTTAGATCTTAAGTTTGTACCAACGGTTTTACCCAGACTTTATGATATTAAATGTGAAATTTTTAGATTAACTAGAAAGTTGCATTTAAAGGACTATTTTAAAGTGGACAATAAAAATAATAAAGTTTGTGATGCAATGTTAAACGTTGATAGTGATATGGATGAAAGTGATGATAGTTTTTTTCCATGTAATTCTGAGTAACTCTAAGTGTGATTCTAATGCTTATTGTCAGTTTGATACTGAGGATATAACATATAAGTGCTGCTTTATACCCCTTTTAATAATGAAGCCATTCAACATTTTTCGGCATCACTGAATTTTAGTGTTGAAAAGGAATATAATATATTTTATTGTAATAAGGTAAATGTACACTATAATTTGAAAAAAAAAAGCGAGTGACAAAATTTACAGTGTTTGGACCAAAGAAAGGATTTGGTATTTAAACCAGAAGATAAGCGTGTTAAATTAGTAGTTATGCATTATGCCCAATATTTAAGGATGTGTCATCAGCATTTAGATAATTGTGAAGTGCATGTAATAGTGGATTTAGAAGCATAAAAAGTATTGGAAGAATACAAGGAATTATTAAATAAGGGTTATAGGTTAAAATATTTCTCTTATGAAGATGTTGAATATAAGTTTGGTAGGAAAATTGTACCATGGCTCATTTGTTTGCCTGCCTAAATCCACAAAAATTTAAAGGATCCACCTGGCCATCCTATTGTTTTGGCCTGTGAATATTTCACTTACAATTTGTCTTGTTTTTTTTACATAAGTATTTTGTTAATGGAAGTAATTAAACTACCCGCATATATATTTTATTTATTTATTTGACATTTGTTAACCGGGTTAGTCCAGTTGAGCCATGTGGCCCATTTTCAGTGGAGACCTGAGGAGGAATGCTCCAGACAATACAGAAATATTTTACATATTTTTTAAGTATTTCCTTAATATAGAAAATTAAATAGAATTAAACAATATTCCCTCATTAGAGAAAAGTACAAAAATAGATACATAAAAATACAGAATTCATACATAAAAATAACAGTGATCAGGTGTCTACTATATACATTTTTTTTTTTCAAATCTCAAACCACTAGTAGTTATTGTGTGGGGAAATGAGTGTTTAGGATTTATATTATAGAAAAGGGGGCGCTGTTACTTCTGTAATGAATTTACAGGTTAAGAAGGGGGGTCATGTAATGTAACAGGTACTTGCGTTCATGGGGGATTATGGCATGAGCATATTCTAGAGTTCAGGAGGAAGTTTTTTACTTCAGCTTTGAAGCAGGGAGAGCTAGGGATGTTACATATGTTTATGGACGGTCTGCTCCAGGCTAAGGAGACAGAGTGTTTATAAAGGAGTTTGCCTATGTTTTTGTGAGGCTTGTAAATTTTGAGTAGGTTCTGGTCAGAGCTGAGAAGTGGGTGGGCTGGAGTATAGTGAGATACAAATGCAGAGAGTGAGGGCCAGGCTGAGGGTTTATTTAGTCGGGAGTGAGTAAGATGTAGCTGGGAGAGGAGAAAGAGCTGGGAGAATTCTAGCCATTGGAGTGGTTTAGGGCAAGACAAGATGAGAATTGTATGGTAGATTAGTGGCAAATCGGGCTATGTTATTACAGGTTTGTTCCAGTATGGACAGGAGGGATGTCTGGACATGAGTAAGGATAGGAGAGGCATACAGAAGGGAAGGAAGGAGAAAGGCTTGAGCAAGGGCCGATCTGGTTTTAGGCGCTAGAATTTTTTTTTTCGGTACAGAATGCCGAGTTTTTGGTTGGCTTTTTTGATACTCTGTTGTGTATGAATGCCAAATTTTAGTTGGTCATCAATTATTATCCCAAGTAGTTTAGTGTTGGCATAAAGAGTGACTGGGGTTTGATTGAGAGAGAGAGAGAGAGAGAGAGAATGGTAAAAGTGGATTTGTGGTGAAACGGGTGTAGGGAGGAAAAGTAGGAACTTAATCTTTTAGGAGTTAAGTATAAGGTGGTGTTCTGTCAGCCATTTTTTGACAGATAAAAAAGATTGTTGTGTTAAGAAGTGAAGGTTAGGAATCTAGGGAGCTAGTAGGTATAGAAAGAAAAGTAAAGTGAAATAACAGACTTGCGGTTTTAAAGTCCTGTGTTTCAATGCTAGTAGGAGCTTAGATGTGCCCGGGAGCTTAACTAGCATCCAGCGGAACAAGATGTATTTGATTTTATGAATAAAATAAAAAAATTTAACTTGGTTAGGGGATATGCATTTTATAGTGATAAATGCGATTAGCTTATACACGAGTATAAAGCATGGTTTTGGAATAGAAGCTTTATTTTTGGGAGGGGACATTACCAAAGCACATTTTATTATTGAATTGATTCAATTTTGTCTCAATAATAATTTTTTTAAGTTCAATGGTGAATTGTATAAACAGCTACAGGGGACATCCGTGGGGGAAGAATTTGCCCCCATGAATGCAAACTTGTTTATGGGTTTTTTGAACATTTTTATATTTACAGGAATAATTTTTTTAGATAATTTATAGTAAAATATTTTAGATTTTTAGATAATTTGGTTTTTATATGCAAAGGAGGCCAAAATAATGTGGATCATTTTATACAAGATCTGAATGACAAAAGGTTTAATTTACGATTTGATGGCTTACAGGTAGGGACTAGGGTTATTTTTTTGGATATCATTATGGAAAGAATGATTAATAGATATATAAAAATGAGGGTCCATAGAAAATTTGAAGATGGAAATCATGGGTTGCATGGACACAGCTGTCACCCCCTACACAAACTTTAAATGCTCTACTTTATGGGTAATTCTAAAGAATGAAGAGATTATGTAGTGATGAAAGGGCTTTTGAGCAGGAATTAGCTAAAGCTATTCATATTTTTAATAAAAGAAGGTATGATGTGAGTTTATTTTGGAAAGTAATGAAAAATTATATGGATATAGACATGAGGGGCGTTTCTGTTTTAGAAATGAGAGGGGTTGGACAAAAGAAGGAGCAGGAGAGGAACTAATATTTTTTCCACAAGGTATACACTATTTTCAGAAGAGTTCCTTAGTTTAGTAAAATATTTTTGGGGTATCTTAGTAAAACAACAGGATTTAAATTTAATGTTGGAAATTCAACCATGAATTTCATACAGACATGCAGAAATATTACTGATATTTTTGTACATGGTAAATTCAGTATGCCAATAGTTAATTTAAACAATGAGGTTGTGTTTAAGGTAACATTTCCTTATGGTAGAGGTTCTTGTTGTGGTTTTGCAGTGAATAGCTTCCCAAAAATTAATGGAAGAAAATTTGAAATGCAAGGTAGTTTTAGTTGTGATAGTGAGATATGCTTTAAAATGTCCATGTGATAAGTTTTATATTGTGGAAAGTAGAAGGTTCTTTGCTGTAAGAATAAAGGAACATGTCAGGGATATAAGAATGCCATGTACAGAGGTTGCAGGCTACAATATTAGAGCAAATATATCATGAGCTGTTTAGTGTGTTTGATATTAAAAGTAAACCTCTTAAGAATGAATCAGTTTTTATCTTAAAATTTGATACTTTGTCCCCTAAGGGTCTAAATATGGAATGAAACTGGAGATGTTTGATCTAATTTAATTTGACTTTATTGTTTTTAGTTAACCCATTAATTTGTGAACATGTATTTTATATAGAAGGCATTCATTGGAGTAAAGAGTTGTACTCTGTAAAGGCTGGTGAGCCAAGGCGCTAGAGAAATGTCACAATTTTATTTTTTAATAAAGTGTTTCATATAATCCTGTCTATCTTATCTGTGGTTATGGCTAATTTTGAATTTTGTGGTGGCTGCTGATAAGATGAAAGTGGAATTTAAAAATAAGGTAAAAATAAAAGAAAAGAGATATGGTTAAGAAGTGACAAGAATCATTTATAGGGATTGACAAAGGATAAAATATTGTAGAAGAGGGGAAATCTCATAGAACAAGAAGAGGCACAACTGCAGAGTGCTAAAGAGAAAATAAGGGACTACCTGGATAATATGCATGAGTTTAAAAAGATTGCTGTTAAGCAATTGTTTTTGATACCTCCACAGCACAAAGGCTCCGGCAAGAACAAGTAGAAATAGCTGTTCCCAAGCTTAGGGAGCCTTAAACAAGGAAAATAACCAGAGATCCTGTAGAGGTATTAGAAATATTTTGGAAATGTTATGAAAATCTGTATAAAGCATAGAAATGAGGAAATTAAGAAAAAGTACAAGTGGAAATGTTTATGGAAGAATTACATATGCCAAAAGTTAGAGGTAGATGAGGCTCAGTTACTAACAGTTAGGATAGGAGGAGATGAGATAAACATGGTGATGTGTAACCAATATACTGGAAAATCTTCAGGAATAGATGGTATTCTAGTGGAAATTTGGACGCTAGGAAGGAGGGAAGTGATAAAGCTCTGTAAGCTTTTGTTTAATGGTATTTTAAAAGGAAGAGAAGCACAAACATCCTGGAAGGATGGTAGAGGGATGTGGAGGGTAGGTAAACACTTGATCCAGAGTAGGCAGAATGTAAGAAAATACAACTGTTGTTGGTGAGTCTTGATTTCGAGAAAGCATTCAACAGAGTAAGATAGAATTTTATGAGTAGGCAATGAAAACATTTGCATTCCCTGATACAATAGTAAGGTTAATTAGGAGGATATATGAGGGATCAGATGTGGAAATTAAATGGGGAGATCCTCTCTGGTAAGTTCTGGGGCAGCAGTGTCCTCTTTTCCCTTTGTTATTTGTACTATATTTAGAATCATTGTCAAAGAAATTAAGGGACTCAGAAATTGAAGGAAATAATTGGTATGGTAATGAAAAAAAGTTGGCTTTATTTGCAGATTATATTATTTGTAACCAATAAAAAAGTAAGGACTTTTTGGTGTTGTGGAACATTCTGAGACAGTTTCAAATCTTTTCAGGATACAAATTTTAATGAAGATAAAACAAAGGTAATAGTTGTAAATGATGTACCCTCACACACTGGTTTAGTAATATCCATATTTGTGGGGACATGATGAAATCAAGTACATATGAGTATAGGTTAAATATGATTCTATTATGGCAGCTAAGGATATGTGGGAAGACACTAAAATAAAGATAATATAAAAACTGAGGAACAGGAAACTCTTGTCTATGGATATAAATGCAAGCAATAAAAGTGTTTTTATCCCCTTTAGGTTTATACACAGGTCAGGTGTGTTTTTATCAACCAGAGGAAAAGTTGTGGATTGCAATAAATAAAGTATTGATAGATTTTATCTGGGAGGGGAAGAGGGCAACAGTCGTGGAATAAGTTTATCCTTGCAATAGAATAAGGTAGACTGGGATTACCTGATCTGAAGGGAAATTTCAGAGCTACACAGTTAAGGCTCCTATACATAGCACAAGCAGAAAGCTATAATTCACAGTGGAAATGGATGGTGATGAAATGGGGAGAGGGTAGTAAGTAACAAGAGCCAGGGATTTTGGATACAGACTTTTAAGGAGAATAGCAATAACCATACAGAATATTATATTCATAAAGTAGCAGAAATAATTTAAAGAATTAATCCAGCACAGGAATGGAGAAAGGAGGTTCTGCCAATAGGGATGATTGTAATTAGGAGTGCAGAGAATAGACAAAAGGAGGCAGGAATTTACTAGACGAAGCTTGCAAGGCAACCAAGGTATTGGGTGAAAATAACTAGAGAAGGAAAGGTAACAGAATGGGAAGAGGCCAAGAATACATGTGGCCTGCAGGCTACAGATTGCCTTTCCTTTCAATGAGTGAAAGAGAAGTAGGATAATCTAGAACCGAAGCTGCTGTTAAAAAGGGATAATTAGTAGGGCTTATAAATTATTGCGCAATAAATATAGGAATCAATCAGAGGATGTTAGGAAGGACTGCGAAGAGAGAATGGATAAGTAATTCACAAAGCAAAATGGATGGATATATGTATGCCCCCAAATTTGCAAAGTTTAGAAGATTTAGGATTTTTGCTTGGAAGTGTTTGCTTAGGTAGTTTTATACCAAAACAAACACCAAAGTATTTTCTTCATGTAGATTGCAAATGCTGCAAGTGTGATGGGAAAACGAGGCAATTGGGAACATAGTTTTGGGAGTGTAATGAGCTGGTAGAGTTTAAAAATTCCCTGTAGACTACTCTGCCAGAAATACTGGTGAACAAATTGGTTTAACTAAGGATTTTATTTCTGAGCTGTGATGCAGAATTAGAATTGCCTAGATATAGTAGGGCCTTGCTGAGTTTAAATCTGGTGGCTGCCAAAAAAATGGAAATCAAAGTCTAAACCAACTGCACTAGAAGCAGTGAATATAGTAACAGAGATAAATGAACTCGATATGGGATCTTTAGAAAAGGTTATGAGCAAATTACATAGAAAATAATGGGAATTATGGGGACAGTACATACAGAATAATGTTTTGAAGGAGGAATGAGGTTTAAAGGAAGATGGAAATTGAATGAGGTATGTAACATTTGATTGACATGACTTCATAGAAGATTATGTGCAATGTATAATGTTTGCTAAAAAAAATATGTCAGTATAGTCTGTTTTCATTTATATAAATATATGATTGCTTATACCATAAGGGCGGCGCAGTGGTGCAGCGGTTAATAGTGTTGCCTCACAGCAAGAGGTTCTCTGGTTCGATTCTCAGCCGGGGTGCCTTCTGTGTGGAGTTTGCATGTTCTCCCTGCATTCATGTAGGTTTCCTCCCACATTCTAAAGACATGCGTCTGGAGCATTTCTCCCCAGGCCTCCACAGGAAACAGGATCTGTGGAACCTAGTCAGACTTTCCCAGTCAACAAATGTTAAATAAAAAAAAAAAAAAATTCAATGAAAATGTTTCTTTTTTAAAAATAAACAAACTCAATCATGAAAAAACTTAAAGAAGTCATTTTCATCACAGACTAGTCTTTCATATTAAACCTAAACCATCCTAACCTTGCTGCAGAAGCTTGTACCAGTATAATCAGGTCCCTCAGGGGCACATTGTTTCCTGTCATTCTCAACTCTGCAAGCCAAAATAAAATGTCTGGCTAACCTCTGAAATGAAATCCATTTTTAAAAATTAAAAATGATGCATAACATGCATGGAAAAACAGCCCCTCCCACAGCAATATGTCCAGTCCAGAAAAATATCAAAACAAAAGCTAGCATATAAAAACATTGATTTCCCAGTCTGTCAGTCTTAAAAAGAGGCATCACAAGGTTTCATATTTCCTGCTCTACTATTCTACATCTTATAAATAAACTTCCCTTTGACCTCTCTCATTACCTGCTCATCTGTAGAGATGATATGGTACCATTTCACACAAAAAAAAACGTAGTAACCAATCATGACACAGACCTACAAGCAGATTCCCTTGCCCTAATCCACTGGATCTCTAACAAACACATCCTCCACATCAGCAAAAGCAAAACTACGATTTTTGTCAACAAACAGAAACTTAAAAATGAGAAACTCTGTGCATATCTATGACCAAAGTAATACCCCATTAACACTACATTTTTAAAGTACTTTGGCATTAGGCTTGAGTCCTCCCTTAACTATTGTCTCCACCTTGAATGCATCTCCTCCATTCTTTCTAGTACATCTAGAACAGCCATAGGCAAAGGCATTCTACTTTCCAGTCTTGAATATGGTTCCCCCTCATAGTTTCAGCATCAAAAAGCAACCCAATATGCATTCAAACAATGCCCAATAAAATCTGTAGATTTATTACCCACCAGCAGCTAAATTATTTTGACAACCTTTCTCTTACAGCCTCAGAAACCACATCTCTACCCCATATTGCAAGCCCCTCAAAACAAAACATGATCACACAGTTCACTGCTTCTGTATAATATATATCCAAAGCTCTGGGTAAATATGCTCCCATGACAAGAAACCAAAGCAATTCAAAAAAATATATAAATATGCTCCCACAAATAAAGGATACCTCATCTTACCAAAACTTTTAGACTCAGATATAGGCCAACCACCTCTCTTCAGTCAAATGCCATTGTATCTCATCAAGCCACATCAACTAACCTGAGCTATGTCACTCTCTTTCTATTAAAAGTCACACTCTTACTGTTCCTCGTATGGCAGCTTCTGTTGTACTAATCTTCACTTCTCACTTGGGTAATCTTTTTGTAATACAAATTCCAACTACTCACAACTGGTAACATTCTTTATTTTAGTCAACTCTCCTGTCATTCCCACTTAGACAACACACAGCTGTATTATCTCACAGGCACCTTATTTTCTACATCAGCTTGGTCTTGCATTTTGCAATAATGTATTTTACAAGTGTAGCTCCTGTTTACATTAGCATTAGCTGATAATGGTATCTCACAGCTGTGTATTTTCATTATACTGAAATCTCACTAAATGTAGTTCTGATTTTTGAGACTGAAACAGGGAACTTGTTATCAGTGCTTTACCCCCACTAAAGAAATTTTAAATAAAATAAAATATTCCTTTGAAAAGATGTTCAGGTCCGGGGAAAAACATAATTATAGCCCTGGCTACTGCATATTACACCTTTCTGCAATAGGTATGAGCAAACACACAAAACTGCTTTGCCAGTTCAGTTTTAATTAAGTTTATGTAGGTATATTTCATGACGTGATGCTCCTGAGTTGACAAGATACTCAAAGTCTGAGATCATGATTCTGCTGTTCCTGAAGTCTCACACACAGTAATTCAACAAACATCTATTTCTTAACAGGTGTGTATGGCCTGGCAAAAGGGCCCTTTTCAAACATGGTATAGATCTTAGGCATATCATGCATTTAAAGCAGTATGTGGTCATGATGGTGCTGCGGTTAGTATTTGTCACCTCACAGAAAGAGGTTTTCCTGTTCGATTCTTGTCTGGAGTGCCTTCTGTGTGGAGTCTGCATGTCTTCCCCATGGTCGACTGACATCTAAAGACATGCAGGCAGGTGGTGCGTGCATGAATGGGTGTGCCTTCTTTGAAGGTTGGGTGTCAGGCTGGCAACTTAGTACCGTAAAAATCCACTGCCAATCATTAGCAAACCTGAGTTCCGCTGTGGTGACCCGTAACTGGGAAAAGCCGAAAGTCTTTTAACTGTTCCTTGAACATCTGAGGACCATAACTACATACCTTAGAGCAGCAAGAATTTAATTCCAAATATGGGTATACTCTCTCTCTGTATATGTATGTATATATATATATATATATATATATATATATATATATATAGAGAGAGAGAGAGAGTCCCTTCACAAGCTTGAAGTTTCAAAACTTTGAACTGCAAATGGTCAAGACCATAAGATCGAAGTTTTGAAACTTCAAACTTTTTTAATGGAGATTGCCGTACTGCACAGAATGGGATATTACTGTTTTTTCACTATAGTACGATCTCAGAGAGGGTGTGGGGGGGTGCAGGGGGCTTTTTTGCTTTTATTTATTTATTTTTTATTACAGTTTAGAAGTTTCAAAACTTTGATCTAATGGTCTTGACTATTTGCAGTTCGAAGTTTTGAAACTTCAAGCTTGTGAAGTAGATCTATACATACATATATATATATATATATATATATATATATATATATATATATATATATCTATATATATATACATTATAGATATTCTATATAGTACCAATAGCTGCTAATAGTATTATGGATCATTGTCTACTGTAAATGAGTGACTTACTTGTTACCAGTAGTTAACATATAAAAAGGCAAGTTGTAGGCACTACCTTGGCACTTAGAGTGTGTAGAGGGCACTTCATTAGATAATTTATACATTTCACTTTATTAATATTTTCATATTCTGTTTGTATTGTCATATATGACTGAGCTATGTATTAGTAAGGGGCATTGTGTGAAACATCCTGATGATGGAAATATATGCTGCCACTGTCCAGAACAAATGCACTACACCAGAGATATTGCTAGTTGTTTTAATCCAAAAAGATTAAATACATTATTTATACAGATATTGTCAAAGCAAAGTGATTACAAATATATGTTATCAGCTGAAACTTTAGCTGATGATGGAGAAAACTATCAGTAACAGTTTCAGTGCAACTTGCAGAGGCTGAAAGATAGTGAGCGTGTACATATGCTTGTATGCTTGTAGATAAGATAAATATAGATATATAGTATAATTATGCTAGTATGTATAGTTTTTCACATTTATATAGATAGCTACAAATAATATCAGAAAGGAATTGCTGGTAGTAAAAAAAGAGTTAAGGTATGAGTCAAATGAGCGGAACAAGGAAAAGAAGAGAGAAAAAGCCAGATGAGAGAAAATAATTAATTCTGGGGAAGGGAATGGAAGGGTCAAGGAGGAAAGTACAGCTATGTCATATACAGGTTCAGGAGTTCCAGAAAATACTACAGGCATTCAAGAGCATGTTTACTGGTAAGTCAGGATGCACCTACCTCATGAAGGACCACATAGACACAAGGCCTTTATTTGTAATACGCAATGATAATATATATTCCTGACATGTAATCTGAAATAGTCTTTTAAGTCCAGGAAGCCAATATGGATGGAGGGGTGGGGTGGTAGGTGAGGGAGTCAGCTGAGGGGCCCCATCAGAATGATACAAATTGAGCTCTACATTTGCTAAGCCTGGCTCTGATCCAGACTATGATGCAAGTTCCCCTCCCGATTGATCCAGGCCACTGATTTACATTACCAGGTATCCACATATGCATGTCATACTTCTCCATGGCTGGTTGTATGGTCCCTCTCATTTTGTGGAAGGATTGCATTTAAGGGGGTCATTAGTTACAACTACTGTGACATATAGAACGATATCTGTAAAATCTGTATTATTTCACATTACATGTATTATGTGTTGCAGGCCTCATTATGGTGGCAATTTACACAGCTATTAGTGATTTTCCCATCACTGCAATATCATTTCTGCAGTTGTATAAACTTATTATTGCATTTTTTTTTCTGGACAGCAGGCACTGGCTTCAGCAATGTGTTACATTTGTTAGCAGATGTTACTGTATGTCACTAAACTGTGTGTACAGCAAGAGCACACACTTGTGTTGCCACACAAATGTACACAGTCAACATGTGACTTGTCTCATGCCATTGTAAAAGGCCTGCTTTCCACAAGCTGTTACCTTTGGAATTCTATAGTACTGATACTTCTTGCCACTTCTCTAAGATCTTAATTATTACAGTGCATCCTACACAGTCATACTGTTCATCAGTATAATTCAATTTTCATGTAGTACTGTAAACATCATTGCATTTTAACTGTCATATTAATTGTCATGAACCCCTGCTGTAGTATGTAACATTGCATTCTTATACATATATGTTTGCATTAGAACTTTCCACTTAGATGCCCATGTGTTTGTTACTGTACCCTGCAAAAATGTATGGGACATGCCACTCATTTGGTGGATGGCACCATTATGCATACTTGCAGCATGTCCACAAAAGACATTGATTGTGATACCATCATTACTGCTATTAGGTTAACATATGCTACACTGCCACATTCCAGTGTGAATGTACAAACCATATCCTGCAGCATGGTAAATCTGTCACTGCTGGCAGATATGCAAGCCTATAAAATGCCTGCTTGGTGCTGAAGCTTTCTTAGATGTATTGTGGAATATCCTACATTTTTCAGCATGCTGCATCATGCAGGTAAGAACTTCATCCATTCTGCTGCTTTGGAAATGGCTGGTAAATGACATGCAGACCAATGAAATAACTCTACCCAGAAGGCAATGCATATTTTTTTTTCCAGTGAGATCAATACTCTCTAGTTTTCACTGATTCTAAGTTCCACATGATACATCACAGGTCTAATTAAAGTTAATTATCATTTTGGATTTATATACCTACTTATGAACCAGCTTCTACAATGTACCTCTTCATTCCAGTGTACTACAACCACAGATAGTGCATATTCCTTGACAGCATACCCAATTCCATTATGAAAAAAAGAGAAAAATATCTTAAATAAGAAATTTTCCTAAAAAGCCCATTTAACAGACTCTATAGCATGAAATATAAACAAGATAATTATACAACGACCCCCATTAAATATTCAAAAACGTGCACACTGATTGATCAGCGTGCATGTTGTAAATCAGAGTTATAGTAATGGAAAAAGATCCGGTCGTCCGGACTTTTTCCATTACTATAACTCTTTTTCTTACAGCAATGGAGAATGCAAGATCTCCGTTGCTTCACACTGTCTCGCTATGTTAAACTCATTTAACATAGCAAAACAGTTTTCAAAAAGCAACGGAGATCTTGCTTTCTCCGTTGCTTTTTTCAAAACTGTCTCGCTATGTTAAATCAGTTTAACATAGCCAGACAGCTTTAAAAAAGCAACAGATATTCTCTGTTGCTTTTTTTAAAGCTGTCTCACTATGTTAAACTCATTTAACATAGCGAAACAGTTTTTATAAAGCAACAGAGATCTTGCTTTCTCCGTTGCTTTTTTCAAAACTGTCTCGCTATGGTAAATGTGTTTAACATAGCAAGACAGCTTTAAAAAAGCAACGGATATTCTCTGTTGCTTTTTTAAAAGCTGTCTCACTATGTTAAACTCATTTAACATAGCAAAATAGTTTTTAAAAAGCAACGGAGATCTTGCTTTCTCCGTTGCTTTTGCCCGCAGCTCTGATGTACTGCGTAGGCATGCGCAGTACATCAGAACTGCCACAGAATACCAGACAGCTGCCAAAGGGCAGCAAGGAGGCATTATACAATGCCATTATTTAAGAAAAGTAATTTTTTTTTCCCTTAAATAATATAATTGTATAATAGCAATAACCCACTTCTGGGTGTGGGTAATGCTGGATTTACCCATGGTTGGCTTTGTTTGGCCACTCGGGCTTCGCCCTCGTGACCAAACCACACCATCCATGGGTAAATCCAGCATTACCCACACCCAGGCATGGGTTATTGCTATAATATTCCATTTTTATTCAAATTCTAGCACACTTTATCACACAAAATAAATTACAAAAAATTGTGCATCACAGTGTGCATGCATATGCCATTCATAGCCTTGCAAACTGTGCATCTGACTTTACACAATACTGTGTAGTCGTGGCTCATTTATGCAACAAAGGTTTGTCTTGTATAGTAATGTTCCCTACACTGCAGACTGTCTACATCCATAGCATCATCCCCCACTGTAGTCATTCCCTGAAACCTAGCTCCTCCCACAACTTTAAGCATCAGTTCTAAACAACATGTTTGTACTATGGCCAGTCTTTGCAGTATTCTATTGTGTGTCTTTGTATTTTGTTTGAATTGGGCCATGCTAATGATAATTCTCATTTGCATTACTTGTTTTTATTGCACCTGCCGATGAGCTTTGCCTTGTCTTTCATTAGCACTAGGGCTTTGTGTTTGTGCCATATTAAATGCTCTTTTATAAACCACACACCTGTTATCCAATGCCTGCACTACAGAAAGGAGCATTATGCAATGCTTAACATACTTAGAACTCTCAAACACTCTCTACAGTGACTGAAATTTGAAATGCTACATGCAGACACTGCATTGAAACATTTTTAAGCCAGTTTAATGCTGTTAATGTTTGCCACTTGAATACATCTTTGCTTATATATTATAGAAAGAAAAGTGAGAGTTTTAATACATCAACAATTACCTTTCTTAGAATTCACTTTATTTGCACTGCATTTGAAGTAAAATAAATTTGCATTAAAATGTATATATATATATAATATTAGTAACTTTGCAGTAAGCTGTTTTGATGGTATCATAAGTAAGAGGGTTTGAAAGAATGTTCTTTTAAACCTACACAGAAGACAAAACAATGGTTACGCTATTTGGTTTTATACTAATACATATTCAACAAGTATTTCCCTTGCTAATTTTTAAGTCTTTCTTTCCCCATTCATACATTCAGGACTTGGAGTTTTTTTTTTCCTCAATAGTACTCAGGAGACTGCAGTTAATAGCATTACAGAGGCTGTATTTGGGAAAACATATAACATCTGTTAGAATGTTAAGTATATAGAGCACTTCAAATATCTCTAGATTTTTTGCTAAACAATATTCTTCCCTACAAGGAAAAAAAAGTAGTTAAAAATGAAATGCTGTACCACATCAGTAATGTACAATGAAATAGTTTCATCACTAGAACGCATTTACTAAGTCTGCTTTTAGATTAATTACTTAGCATTAATTATTTACCATAATATAATTTATTAAGTTCTCTAAAGTGAAGACTTTTACATCGTTTTAGCTCACAGTTATTTTGCAGGCAGCAATGGGGTTTGATATCTATTCTGTGTAACAATATGTTGTTACATACGGATATGACAGTTCTACAGTGTTCTCAGATACTTAATGGATTCAGATATACATAAAAATGCATAACTGTTTATGCTAAAATTGCATATTATGAGTTCTACTGCAAATATTGTTTATTTAGTTAGTAAAATGTGCGTACATTGCAAACGCAGAGAGACCCAGTGTGAGGCAAAATTGTGAATACATGAAAAACATAAGAGATGCAGAGGATAGAGATCAAACAAAGCCAATCTCTTAACACTTTGGGCATTAACAACATTCTAATAAATGGAAATTGGTCTGGAAACAACAAAACATTGTTTTTAAGTACTATATGTATATATTTGTGGGCTCACATGTGGGTGCACCCTTATAGGACATAGTTTGTTTTTCTTAATAAACAATCTTTCATCTCAGCTTTCTAAATTACCTCATTAAGTAGACACACACACACACACACACACACACACACACACACACACACACACACACACA
Source organism: Protopterus annectens (assembly GCF_019279795.1). Classification (NCBI taxonomy): domain Eukaryota; kingdom Metazoa; phylum Chordata; order Ceratodontiformes; family Protopteridae; genus Protopterus; species Protopterus annectens. The sequence continues at coordinate 1,262,123,280 of NC_056729.1, forward strand.
CACACACACACACACACACACACACACACACACACACACACACACACACACACACACACACACACACACACACACACACACACCTTAAAGTGTGTGGGTTTGGCTTACTAGCTAAAGTCTTCACCTGCTAGACACAAGCTACAGGGTTTGATTCTTATCTTGGTTAATTGGCTAGGCTTGAAATGATCCTTTAGGGTAATTATCCTAATATTCACATGCACACTCATACATGTGTATTCACAGACAGATATAGACACAAGAAGCAACAGCAAATTTATATAGATACGTGCGGAAACCTCAGAATGTGAGATGTTTGCTGACTGCATTCCTCTGTGTGGGGGCTAGGTTTCTAACTATTAATGATTTTAACTCTGACATAACCATTTATACTTAAGAAAAGTTACACCAAATTTTGGATTTTACTGCCTTTTAAGCATGACTTCAGATTATAGCTTGCTTAGGCCTTCCTGCAGTGGCACATTCATATATACTGCTAACTGAAGTTTCTGGCCATCAGTTAGTAGTAGGAATATGAGGTTTCTGAGGTAGCTGAATGGTGCTGAGATATCGTATTTAATGATGTATTTGATTACCAGAAAAACAAATTGAATTTCTTGCAAGTCAGGTTTAAATACTATCTAAAGGCAATTTTGCCAAGATGTCAGAGATAGGGATACGTTGTAGCTAATCAGCAATAATAATACTGCAACAAAAATCAGTAGAATAAAAAAAAAGTTACTTCAAGCACAAATAAAAGTGCCCTCAAGAAAGAACTTCTTTAAACACACTACTCTGAAATTTCTCATCAATAGGGTGAAGTGAAGAAACTTCTCCACACCCACAATTCTGCAGTCTTGAAAAAAAATAATGTCATAATATATGCAATGGCTTATCAAAAAACTAGCATGGATTAAAAAAAATATGTATGCATAATTAATATGGAATCAACTAAAATGTTACTGACTCATATTGAACACAGCAACTATGCCGGAGGCAATGTAGCTCTAGAGGTATACTGCTGGCTGAATGGTTATACTGAATAAAATTAATGCATTGTAGTTTTACCTGGTGGATAGCTAAGCAGTGTGACTTGTGTTATTTGTAGGAATACATGTTTCTCCCATCACCTGCAACTTTAAATGTTGTGATTTGACTGCTGTTGTGAGATCCCTGGTCAGACTTAACCAACAGCAGCAAATTAAGTTTTGCAGTTGTACATGCATGCATGTGAATACTGATACTCATTTTTCCAGTACTGTACCAAAACCACTTTTTTGTTTGTTTCCCTTATTGCACTTCTACATGGTTACAAGTGAGTCAAACTGAAAGAAACATTTTTTATGTTTCTACTACTAAACGTGTACATACATACAGTCATTTAAAAAAGTACTTTTTAAATGTATTTTTCTCTACCAAATGTTGCTCCCATCCTTTTTAATGACTCCTTGTGCAGCATTGCTGCATAACATGCTGCCCTGCACCTCGTGCAGGTGTTTATTATCATATGAACCAGGGCCTCCTTGCAAGACATAATGCTATCAGTTAATAATACACCAGTGATATTACCATAGAAAGACAACAGATTAAAGAGCATATGTATGGAACAGATCTGCATGATTCATAGGTCAGTAGGGCATGAGGATTCAAATGTATTCATCAAAGGATTATTCTTTGATGGACAAACAAAAATAGCTGAAATTGTCTTTCACATATGTTAAAGCCTTTTTGCAGGGTGACCAGCCACCCCTCAAAGAAGCTGTGTAAGTGTGGAACCCCTCCCAAGTTATACATGCCAACTTATGGTCACACAACAGTGGAGAAAGTGCAACACCAAATATTCACTGAAAGTAGCTTTCAGTAATAAAGCCAGTGCACTTCTATCAATTGATTAACCAATGCTCAACAGATACATGCATTCCTGGGGCCCAGACATGAAAACCAGAGAAAAATGGAATGTTTTGGACACTTGCAGTACATTTCTGTTACAATGTTTTGGGGTATATCACTGGAAACCCCATACCATTGGTTTATCTTGCTTAGTGTCATTGGTTTATCTTGCTTAGGGTAAGGTGTGTGTGCGTGTGTGCGTGTGTGTGCGTGTGTGCGTGTGTGTGTGCGTGTGTGTGTGTGTGTGTGTGTGTGTGTGTGTGTGTGTGTGTGTGTGTGAATAATCATTTATATTCATTTTCACAACTGGGTTTCATCAAACATACAATGAGTTCTGTTAGAATCTTAGGAAACTGTAATGTTCTGCATGACTAACATGGCTGGTATACATCTAAGTTATATAGTCTGTTGATATACTTAGCATATGCATTCACTACACATCACTGGAAATATAGCCCTACTTCCTATAGTTGCTTTTTTCCACCATTTACAATCTTTTGTTACCGTACAATATTGATTAAGTGATTGATTTAATAATTAATTTTATTTGCTTATTTTTTACATATGTTTGTATGCATGTATATATGTGTGTGTGTTTGTGTGTGTGTGTGTGTGTGTGTGTGTGTGTGTGTGTGTGTGTGTGTGTGCGTGCGTGTATATGTTATGGATGCATGCATGCATGTATGTATGTTTTGTCAACAAGTTTACCCAGATGGGTTCTAGCTCAATTTTAGCACAGGCCCAGGAAATAATGCTCCATCAATATGAAAAACACAAGAGGAAAAATTAAACAAATCAAATACAGTGTAATTATTGTGCATACTATTGAATCATTCCTTAGAAAAGAAAGGAGCACATTGACAACTTATGCTAAAATATAGTTAACAAGTACCTCAGGATTCAGCAAACTTCCGTGCAGGAATAGCTTATTCCTTCGTGGAATGAACCGTTCCCATACAGCACGGTAGTGCGCTATGCATATTCCTGAAGGTGCACTGCCATGCTGTAATACAGACATGGTTCTGTGTATGAGTGCAAGGGGTGTGTCTGAGAGCAGTACTCTTACAATGCACACACCCCCTGCACACAAGAATTGCTGTACAGCAATTTAAAAATAGCGAGAGATTGCTAGTCACACCTCTCAACCCGTTAGAGTAAGAAATCTGGAGGAAGGGGGACAACTTTTAAATATTGCTAGTACAAGCATAAATAGTTTCTAGAATAACAGGTTTTGCATTAGCATGAATCATCCCAAGGGTATGAAGTCTAAAACGCACACCTCCCTACCTGTTAGATTACGAAATCTGGAGAAAGGGGGACAACTTTTAAATATTGCTAGTACAAACTTAGAAAGTGGATAGAATAACAGGTTTTGCATTAGCATGAATCATCTGAAGGGTATGAAGTCTAAAACACACACCTCCCAATCTGTTAGAGTAAGAAATCTGGACAAAGCCAAAAATTAAATAAAAAAATTAAAGGTTTTAATTTATTTATTTATTTTTATTAGTCTGGAATAAAGTTTAAGTGTAGCTGCGTGGGTTTGCCCAATCCGCAGCTATGCACAGCAGCAATTAAACTTCGAAAGAAGTTAAGTAGAACTATACACAGAAAAAAAAGTGAATTTGGAAAAGCGTAGTGGTTAGAGCATTCGCCTAGTATGCAGTCATGCACAATTTGAGCCCCATAGCAGGCCATACATTTTCATATGTGAAACACATCCAAAATGGATTTTTAATAAATAGTTAGTGAATATATTATGTATATGTTAACTAGGGTAGTGTAGCAGCTCCAAATGTGAGGTGTCAATGAAATTAAAAGTTTAAACAATATTTAGCATATCCAAGCAGATTTGCGCTCTGGTAAGTAGGGCTTAGCATCTACCCTATTAAGCAATAGGCAGGCTTGCTAAGTGTGTATGCCCAGTGCATAGCTTAGCTCAGCAATTTCAAAACTGACCAGTCATGGTACAGAGTGGGAAAATAGCCCTATTTAAACCTTGCAGATGGGAATACAGCTCATAACTGGTTGTAGCTCCCCACTGTAGGCAGAATGGCAGACATTGGTGAAGGCATATGCTTTAGGGTGCAGCACTGGGGCATATAGAAGTTCAAGGTCATGGTAGGACTCCTTGTAAAAAAAACATGAAGTGAGACTGCTGCAGGACCAATACCTGGGATCCCAGTACAAAGTGGAAGCCTGGAAAAGTCTCGCTGTGATCTCACCAGTACCACTGGTATCCCTCGGACTGGTGAGCAAGCCTGGCACCACTATGCTGACTTGAAGAAGAGGAAGAGAGAGCTCTTGGTACAGTGGGTCCAAGAAGCAAGACACAGGGAAGATGTCCCAGCAGTGTACAAGTATTCATAGCAATAATTGTTTATCAAAATCCAGCCTGTGTATGTACAGGTATGCATAAATGTTTCTCTATTTCCATTACAGCTCCAGCTGATCGGGTTGTGAACCAGGAAGCCCATGGCAGCAGGTTGCAAAGGCTGCATTGTAAGGCTGGTGAGTAACAATCTAGCTTGTACTATACAAACCAAATAAATATAAAGGAGTAGAATGTCACCTGGCATTATTAAGACTGGGTATGGTTTAAACTGAATAGAGCAGACAATATTACAGTAATAGTCTCATATAGGTCATATATTAAAAAAATCTAATTGCCTGTGAATAAAAATCTAAACTTTGTCACCACAATAAACAGAACATTCTGGAGGGATAGATTCCTGTCCCAGAGACTTCCCATACATTGGAACAAACTACCTATATATATCAAACAAAGCTCCTCATTAGCACTCTTCAAGAAAAATCTTGATGATTGGATGGTAGATAGGAAATTCACCCCGGGGATCACTTCTGTGGCTCTGCTTGACAGGGGCACAGGAAAATAATTTTCTTGGGTGGCAAAATTCAGGGTACCATTTGGCTAGGCTTATATAGGCCCTAGGACCAATAGCCTAGTACCTACCTATGAACCTATGAACCCTGGACTGGTTGTGTTTACTCTGATATGGTATGATTTGAAATGTGTACAGATTATGCATAGCAACTATAACTCTCAAAGCATTAAACAACCAAATCTCATCTGACAAAGTTAGTGCTTCTATAACACACAAGATTAACTGATATTACAAATGGCATGCACCAAGATCTGATATTTGAATAGTAATGTTGTGTTAACCAATGTTTTCCACACTGTGCTGTGTGAAAAGGTACGTAATGTTGTAAATACAAAGTCAGATTGGACAACAAAGAGAGAATGAGAAAGAAATCATTCAAGGAAGCAACAGCAGTGTCTCAAGAGCTCCCTGTGATGAAACACACACTTGTCATATTTTTAGCAGAAACAGCCATGGTTCAAATCCTGGGAGTGGTAGTAAGCGGTATGCATAATTTCAACTAGGATTTTGTGAAAATGTGTAGAAACAGTCAGGCAGTATTAACTAACATTCCCTCCACAGATCTCCCAGGTAAGATAAGGTTGAAAGTAGCTATACAAAGACTGTAGTTATGCTGTGTCCAACACCCATGGTCCAACCTCAAGGCTGCAAATGACAGCAAGATAAGTACATACACCAAGGGGTCTCCCTCAAGAAATATTTAAAAGTGTCATTCTGTCACAGCTACAGGTCCCTGCTAACAATAACCAGGGTGACTGACAGAAATCAAGGCAGAGTGTGTCAGTAGCGCACACACACACACACACACACACACACACACACACACACACACTGTATGAGTGCACATATGTAACCGTGACTATGGGATTATGGGTAGAAACAGTCATGTAGTATTAACAAACACTCCCTCCACAGGTCTACCAGGTAAGAGAAAGTTCAAAGTAGCTATAAAAAGGCTGTAATTATACTGTGTACAAATATACCACTGCCTAACCCAAGGCTATAGTTGTAGTAATAATACCTGCAGAGTAATGAGTAGAGAAATGATCATTAAAGCTGTGACTACTGCAACAATCTACATTTGTTAAATGACATCTCTCTCTCTCCCCCACCATATCTCCGCCAATAATGTAAACACATAAATGAATGGGTATGTTTTCCACCAAACTGTTGGGACATGTGTCCTGTTGTTCTAAAAACATTGAAATGTATTCCAATTAATGTTCCCTGTTCAAATACCATCATTGGTGGCCTGTGACTATCAATGTAACCTGCATGCTGGTGTAATGCCTACTGTGGTTCCATATATGCATGTGTTCTGTCTGACATGCAAATGTTCCAAATGTGTTATATTGGGTTAAAGGGACTACTCATGCACAGACCTCCCAACCATTCCGAATTACTCAGTTTTTACCGAGTTTTGGGGTCTAAATGAAAGGGTGCCACGATTCCTGAATGGCACCCCTTCATTTTCGATTTTTTTTGCTTTTTTTTTAAATTTTCATGCTGTTGGAGCTGAAGTCATCACGTGCACAATGACGTCAGCTCCGTCAGGCTACCAGCCAGTCGGAATTGAGCTCAAGGAGCTCACATCATCATTTCTGGCTGGCGGGAACTAGGAATAGCAGAGGAACTTTTGTGCAGCGGGAACTAGGAATAGCAGAGGAACTTGTGTGCGGAAAGGATTCCAGGAAGCTGAAATGGAGGAACAGCAGAGGAATTTGTGTGCAGCTAGAAAGCTGAAATGGCAGAGTTTGCGAGCAGGGATTAACGGAAGGAAGCAACAACTCAAGGTAAGCTGGAACCACTTTGTGTGTGTGTGTGTGTGTGTGTGTGTGTGTGTGTGTGTGTGTGTGTGTGTGTGTGTGATCACGCTTCATTATGGGCAATCTACTAAGGGGAGTTCGGAGTTTGTATTTTATCTGTCGCTAGTGTATTTTTGCTTTCTCATTTTTATTTGTGTATGTAATTACGCTAACAGCCCTTGCAGAATTAAGCATTAATATTTGTAATCACACTAACTGCCCAGCTTGCAGAATGCTTTCTCATTATTTTTTGTATGCATACAGTGATGCTTTCTCAGCTTGCAGAATGAATTTGTATTTTACATGTCACTGGTGTATTCTTGCTTTCTCATTATCACACCAACATTTGCTTGTATGCAGAATTAAACAGACAGTGATGTTTTCTCAGCTTGCTGAATAAGTTTGTATTTTATGTCGCTTCTTGCTTTCTCTTTATTATTTGTGTGTGATCACGCATCATGCTAATGGCCCTTGCAGAACACACTAAAGGCCCGTCTTGCAGAATGCTTTCTCGTTGTTATTTGTATGCAGAATTAAGCAGACAATGATGTTTTCTCAGCTTGCAGAATGACTTTGTATTTTATCTGTCACTGGTGTATTCTTACATTCTCATTATTGTACTAACGTAATCACACCAACATTTGTATGCAGAGTTAAGCACAGTGATGTTTTTTTCAGTTTGCAGAATAAGTTTGTATTTTATCTGTCACTTCTTGCTTTCTCTTTATTTTTTTTGTGTGTGATTACATTAACGGCCCTTGCAGAATTAAGCATTATTATTTGTAATCACGCTAACGGCCTAGCTTGCAGAATGCTTTCTCGTTGCTATTTGTATGCAGAATTAAACAGACAATGATGTTTTCTAAGCTTGCAGAATGAGTTTGTATTTTATCTGTCACTGGTGTATTCTTACATTCTCATTATTGTACTAACGTAATCACACCAACATTTGTATGCAGAGTTAAGCACAGTGATGTTTTTTTCAGTTTGCAGAATAAGTTTGTATTTTATCTGTCACTTCTTGCTTTCTCTTTATTTTTTGTGTGTGTGATTACATTAACGGCCCTTGCAGAATTAAGCATTAATATTTGTAATCACACTAACGGCCCGGCTTGCAGAATGCTTTCTCATTCTTTTTTGTATGCATACAGTGATGCTTTCTCAGCTTGCAGAATGAATTTGTATTTTACCTGTCACTGGTGTATTCTTGCTTTCTCATTATCACACCAACATTTGCTTGTATGCAGAATTAAACAGACAGTGATGTTTTCTCAGCTTGCTGAATAAGTTTGTATTTTATGTCGCTTCTTGCTTTCTCTTTATTATTTGTGTGTGATCACGCATCATGCTAACGGCCCTTGCAGAACACACTAACGGCCCATCTTGCAGAATGCTTTCTCATTGTTATTTGTATGCAGAATTAAACAGACAATGATGTTTTCTAAGCTTGCAGAATGAGTTTGTATTTTATCTGTCACTGGTGTATTCTTACATTCCCATTATTGTACTAACGTAATCACACCAACATTTGTATGCAGAGTTAAGCACAGTGATGTTTTTTTCAGTTTGCAGAATAAGTTTGTATTTTATCTGTCACTTCTTGCTTTCTCTTTATTATTTGTGTGTGTGATTACATTAACGGCCCTTGCAGAATTAAGCATTATTATTTGTAATCACGCTAACGGCCTAGCTTGCAGAATGCTTTCTCATTATTACTTGCATGCAGATTGCAGAATTAAGCAGACAGTGATGCTTTTTCATCTTGCAGAATGAGTTTGAATTTTATCTTTCACTTCTTGCTTTCTCATTATTTGTGTGTGATCACACATCACGCTAATGGCCCTTGCAGAATAGACTAACAGGCTTGCAGAACGCTTTCTCATTATTATTTATTGTGTGCAGAATTAAGAAGACTTGTGTGTGTGCTTTCTCATAACTATTATTTGTGTGCAGAATTAGGCAGATGAGTGTTGGAGAATGCTTTCTCGTGTCTCAGAAAAATACAGATTTATACTGTGTTGTGAAAGGAGTAGTCTATTGAGAAGTTCAGGTGTTTAAAAGGAGAGCATAAGTTGGCATAGCAAGTTAAAGTACCACTCCCTGTACTTGATGTACATTATGGTAAGTGACTTTGGATGTGGTGTGGGTTGTAATGCTGTTTCAAAGAATGTGAGTTTCAAGGGCAGAGAAGTTTTAATGCCAAGTCTATTTTCATTGTGCGACAGTATTGCTTTGTTTAGCAACCAGAAGTCTATTAGTGTTTGCATTGTGCTATAAAATGTAAAAATAAAATCCATATAATCATTGTAGAAGTAAAGCAGTATGCACACATTAGTGTTTATGGTAAATGTGGTGAAATAGCCAGGTAATGGGACATTGGAATGGCTGCAGGGGAACTCTGGTGCTATATGTTGGTTGTCTGTTCTTCAGTTTGCGTTTGAGAGTTGGTATCCCACAATTCCATTAGGTGGGTGGGGGTTACATAATTATGTATGCAAATCAGATGTTAATCAGCGTACAGATTTGTATCTATTTTTCATGGGCCTTGTCCAGATTTTTAATGTTTCCAGGTTGAGAGGTATGCTCATGCATGCTGTTATAACTAATCCTGGAATGTGTTAACCATTTCTAACCAACATGTGTTCTACAACTGCAACAACATAGCATGTCAGGGAAGGCCGATCCCAGTGGATCTGCCTCTCCTGCCTCATCTGGCTGTGGCACCGGGCCCCAACATGTCAGTGACCCACCCCAGGACCTCATCATCCTCTGGGTCCTGCACCACCTTCGGGTGAACCACCTCAAGAGATAGGGCTCGCCCCCCCCGGGTATGGGTGCGGACAGGATCCTGTCACCCAAAGCCAGGTCTGGGGTCTGGTGCATAACGAGCTCCACAAGGAATTCAGAGATCTGCTACACCAGCTTGAGGGCCGTGTGGTGCATTTAGAGGGCCAACCTGCCTCTCCTTCTCAGCCCCCAGCACAGCCACCTTTGGGGCCGTGAAGGTGCAGTGGTGACTGTCCATGGGTGGGGGCCTCAATTCCACTGTATCCATTTGGGGGCTCATGAGCTTCCAATTACCAAACACCACTCCCCATCAAAGGGGTTTACCCCCACATGTGTCATATACTGCCCCTGTATGTTGTCTTGTCTGTCTTGTCTGTCTTCCTACCCAACCTACCTGCACAAATATGCCTACTATCCTTCCCCAGCATCCCACTCTCACCTTAAAAAATAAATGGCAATCTGTTTCCCAAAAAAATTTTGCCCCATACATAGCTGTCCATTTCGTACACGTGTCCAGTGGACACATGTAATCTGGTCTAATTGGTTTCACAACACAGTATTGTTGTCCTCACTTCTGTCACAGGGGTTTGAGTGTCCAAATATACCTCCAGATTCAGTATATATGTACAGCTGTTGCTGTTGAAGGAATGGACAGCTATGGACCTTCCCTACACCCATCCTGCACATCCCTAGCTACTTTCCCTATTGTGTTTCCCTCTGCATGCCTCCTTTTTCACCACTTTCCTATCACCCCATTTTTCTTTTCTTTTAAAGAAATTAGCATGGGGATAAGTGGGAGTAAGCTGTTATAAGCAGTAGTAAGTGGGATTAAGCCTGTGTGCATGGCGCTAAGCAATGCCTACATAGATGAAGCACTTTTAAGGCTAACTGTCTTAAGCACATTTAACCGGAAATTAGCATTGCTTACCCCCACGCAAACCCATGCAAACCCGCTTACAACTGCTTAAAAGTGCCTTAATCACTCTGTATCCAACAGCACTTGTTCGGCCCAGCAACAAAATAATCAGCCCTTGCAAGACTTGAACCCAGGAACCTGCACACGATATCCACAGCATTTTACCACTAAGCCATCTGAGCTGTAAATATATCTGATGTTTTCTCAAACATATCATGCAGCACAGTCATTCACCAGTAGGGAAAATGTATTTATACATGTATATGTCTAAATAAATATATATATATATATATATATATATATATATATATATATATATATATATACACACACACACACACACACACACATATAGCTCTATATATATATATATATGTGTGTGTGTGTGTGTGTGTGTGTGTGTGTGTGTGTGTGTGCATGTGTGTGTATGTATGTAGTGCAGTTGGACATCAGATCCACACTCTGAACCCCTTACTGCAACAAATCTGACCAAAAGCTGTGTAAATGGTGGTAAAGGGGCCCAAACTAGGGACCTCTTGTAATTATTGCCTTTATCCCTCCTTCCACAGCAGAACTGTTCTATCCTGCAACAAAATAATAAGGCCTGCCAAGTCCTGGACCCAGGGCCTTGTAAACTATGATCAAAGCAATGTACCATTACACCATCTGAGCCCTACAAAATAGTGATGACATTCAAAAAATATCAGTGAGTACAGTCATCCAACAGCAGGGAAAGGAGTCTGTACAATCAGTCAGGTAGTCTATATATGCATGTATATATGTATGGAGATGCATATATGTGGAGAAATTTATACATAATACACACACACACACACACACACACACACACATATATATATATATATATATATATATATATATATATATATATATATAGGGAGAGAGAAAGAGACATCTACATTTACATAGGTTCATAGGTTCATAGGTTCATACTAGGATATCTGCCCTGGGGTAATTATAAGCCTAGCCCAATTCTGTATGGCTTACGCCACCCCTTGATTTGAGTATACTGTGCCCTTTTTAAGGTTTAGTTTACTGTGCCTCTGTCTAATAGTGACACGGGAGTAATCCCTGGGACAAACCTACGATCCCCCATCCACCTATCAAGATTCTTCTTGAAGAGATTCAGTGAGGTGCTCTGCCTCACATGAACTGGAATTCTATTCCAGAGTGAAGGGAGCCTCTGGGTTATGAACCTGTCCCTCCAGCAAGTTCTATTTATTTCTGTGCTAAGGTTCAAGTCCCTCGAGCGCTTGGCTCTAAGGGATTTAGATTTACTGAGGTGGAGCATGTCCATTAATTCTGGATTTGACATAGCTTTGTATGTCAGGCATAGATCGCCTTACATCCACATATATGCATACATACATATATATAGAAAGGTGAATAAATACATACATATATATGTATATGTATACATAAATATACAGAAATATATGACAGCTACAAAGACGTGCAATCAGAGGGTCATACTGCTGCACACTTGAATTCTAAATCTGAAAATGCACTCACTGGAAGTATTCCTTAAAATGGAGAACAATGACATCTGTGCTGTAACAGAAACCTGTTTAAAGGCAGCAGGAAACACCCCCTGCAGTACCAGCATATAATTAATTCCACAACATTTGGCTGCAGAATGTGGACTGAAGCTCCAAAGGTGGTGATATTTTCATATTCATAAAGGATGCACCCACCTCCAGAGTGGTAGACCAGCATTATGCATTACAGATCCTGCAGGAGTAGCTGACATTGGGTAAGACAGTGATTCAAGTTGTAGCCTGCTATAGGCCCCATGCATGTCCCAACACTCCATGTCCATAAATACCCTGGAGAATATTAGTGTCCAGCCTAACACTATCATACTGGTTTACTTCAAGTACCCTACCATTAGCTGGGAAAGCTACTCATGTACTGATACACATGCCCATCACATTGACCCGGTCCTTCCTAACTTGGGCGATTGTTGCTCTACACCAGTAGTCAACTCCCCCCTTGTTATATCAGAACACAAATTAATCACCTTTGGAAATCCACAGCCCTCCTACCCCCCTGCACAGGTAACCACCATAAAAAGCCTGTCCAAAGCTAACTATGGCCTCATAAAATCAGAGGTGGCTAACCTTACGGCAGCCATGCAAATGGAGACTAGTTGCATGACAGCTGACTCAAACAACAGTGCACTATGAACACATTTACAAATGCATGGATGCCACCATACCCAATACAACCAGGACCCTCACCTCCAAAACAAGGAAGCTGATATGGTGGTCCCCTGCCATAAAGAAACTGTACAACAGAAGGAGGTAACTGATATGGAATAAGGTGAAGTCCCAAGACAGGAAATAAACCCTAACAACCTCAATGAAAAGTTGAGATCCCTCATCAAATACTACAAAGTTAACTGTGAGAACAGAATTGGAGCACATAGTAAAGACAACCACAAGGCCACATACAGTTATGTAAAGAATCTCCATGACAATACCAAGATTTGTTCTATGCTACTAGACAATGGTACCTCCCAGAATGAGCTAACAAAGAATGCCAATATACTGGCTGGCATATTGAGTGGAAATATTACCCCTCACTCCACCCAAAGCACCAAACACAATACCGATATACCACCAGGCACCCAGTATTACTGCAGCAGAGGTTAAAACACCACTGTCCAAGGCCAGGAATGCAGCTTCTATGGGACCTGACAATATCCCTGGTTGTGTTCTACATGAACTACAGAGTGACCTGGCACCTTACTTATGTGCCGTGTTCAAGCACAGTCTCACCTCAGGCTTTGTCCCAATTGAATTGTACACTCCTACAGTAATCCCTCTCCACAAACGAGGTGTGAATACAGACCCTGGGAAATACGGCCCCAACTGACTGACAAGTCTGTTCTGCGAAGGTATGGAATGAATCATCATGCACCTAATAAACAGGGATATGGGAATCTGCAGACTCAGGATCCCACACAGTTTACTTTTGTGAAGGGTAGATCATACCTGTTCATTCAACCTGGTCAACTTCTTGCTGGCAGTCACCTCAGCTGTGGATGAAGGCAAGGTGACACATACAGCCTAGATTGATCTGGCCAAAGCCTTTGATAACATTCCCCACTCACTAAGCTCGGCATCAACCCCTATATGGGGTAGATTGGACATACTGCTGTCATACATTGTGACAGTTGCAGATGTCACTGGGTTTGTTCTAACATCCTTTATGAAGAATATGACATCGGTAATACCAGTAGATATGAGTATTTACTGACTGCATTCACCAGAGTACATAACTGATTTACCAAGGACACCAACTGTCTGGTGAACACACAGAAGATAACAGGCAGACATCTGGCCAATCTGTAGATAGTGTGCTAGTGGAGATGTATGTCAGAGACATTTCACTGTGAGCTGTGACTTCACACACTAAATGCATGTCCATACAAACCCTGTCAATCTATCAATCCACCATGTGTACAACAGCACTGATGACATAGAATCTGTTCACAAACTTGGGGATATGTCCCCCATGTTGGTTGGCTGTCTCCACATGTCCTGACCTGTGATGTATTGCCACCCACTGTATGTGAATCTGTAGGCCACCACTTCTGTAAAGTCCCTCACACAGGCAAGGAGAAAATGGGGCAAGTCCCACATTAAGGAATGTCCCATATGTCGGA
>NC_056729.1:1262142271-1262231969 GCF_019279795.1 Protopterus annectens
AACAGACAGACATGTGTATAGCTACTGGTTGTTGCAGTGCCTTGACAATGATATGGGTGCTAGAGTAGGCATGATATACAGCTATTAATCAGAGAAGTGTCCACCTGTGTTATGACCCTCTGTCCATGCCTGCCACTACCAGCTATATCCACACCTATATACAATGGATATCACAAGTGCACACACTCCTGTTAGACTGCCAAGTATGTGTGCTGTATGACAATCAGACCACAGAAGATCATTTCATAATGTTTCTCATCTTTATGTGACCCCTAACCTGTACAATTCAATTGAAATACAATCAAAGGTGTTTCTAGGAAGGTGACCAACTATTGCCAAGTGAAGATGTGCCATGATGGTAGAGTCCAGACCAAGAAGGATAAACGCTGTAATCATCTCAAGAGGTGCATACACAGCATACCAGTTTATGGGTGTGCACACTCATTCAACTCACTTATTGTACTGAGTAGTATTTCCATATGTTTTCACAGATCTAATTGTTATGTTTTCAATTGAATTGTACAGGCTAGAGGTCACACTACAGGTGGGAATTATGAACTGAGTTATTGTGGTGTCATGTTCTAATTGCACAAATACCAGGCAGTGTATCAGGGATGTGTATCCTTTATATCCACTGTAGCTATATGGACACAGCAGTACCTGACCTGTATATCCAGCCTCAACCAAGGTAGAGTGATCCCCTTTCGTGGACAGCAGCAATACACAAACCACATAATAGGTTGCTACATTGGCTATACAGGGGCACATAGGTGCAGACAACAACTTTGAAGCAAATTCATCTATATCTGAGCAAGCATGTAAGTTCACAGGTGACTTCTTGTAAGGCTGACTATGACTATGAGTTGGACATATCCACACCACCAAGGACAATTGCAACCATGTCTCCACATATGTTGTAAGTCTCAGATGAAACAACACAATTCACCCTGTACTGGGGGTAAAAAACACCTCATACACACATGCCATGGATATAGGCAACCTGAATCACACAGGTTAGGTGGGCACATCACCACCCTGTCCACCCCAGTTGTACATGGAGATATGCACATCAACCACACTCCTGCCCTAATCAATGGTGAGCATGTACATATTTCCAACTAATGGCAACAACAGAATATCTCCATGGGTCATACTAACATCAGTATCTGTCTCCTACATGAACTCAGGCATGTGTTCTGGGCTCCATCACACACCACAGTCAAACACAGACCTGCCACCATACACACACCATCCAGATGGAAGATGGCCTCTGTCAACCCTCTACACAGAAATTAATGGAGGATAGAGGATTATACAATCAAGTGTCCAACATTGGGGGGAGTAAGATAGCTCAGGGACAGGCATGTAATACAAGCTGCTATAGCCATGATAGCTTGGCGGGTTTTGGTGTAGTCTGGATTATTTGCAAGTAATATTGAGTGTTTATGTGCATTTTGACAACTGTATGAGGTCCTGTGACCTTTTTCCTGTTTATGTCTTCCAGGTAACATGCAGCGTGCTCGCCCACCAGTATTCCTTGTTTGGAAAACAGACATCATCACCCAATATGTGATTGGATATTATGCCCTGTCATTTGGATGGAGAATAGAAGATGTGTGGAAAAGGACTGCCCTGTGGAACAGTGTGGTCCACAGGGTAAATGATGCTGGCCTGCACAGCAGAATTTATGAGCATGTGCAGCATCTGGCCACCGACCTCAAATGCCATGCCTGTCAATAGGCTGCTGCTGGGACAAGCCATCCAGCCCCCACTGACACCCACCGAGGAGCTCCTCACCACACTTGGGCCACACGCCGAATGCACAAGCCATTACACTAAGGGAAGCATTGTGGAGGTGGGTTACACACACACACACACACACACACACACACACACACACACACACACACACACACACGCACACACACACACACACACACACACACTGAATGTGGACCGTGCAGGTAATGGCCCAGTGGTGATTAGTACACTAATGTATCAGACATACATGTATCTGTATTGTATCTACATGCATGTGTCAGTTCCGATTGCTTTTGTGGATGGAGTTTTCTAATGCACAAAGGTGCACATCTATGGTGAGGACAGGACATTGTGTATTATTGCAGTTAGTACTGTAGATGTGCAGACATGCTGCATCCATCCTGTACCAAGGCCACATGTGCATCTGTTGACAATAACTCCCTCTCACAACTACTTAGGACTCTCTGGTCTGCATGTGGTACAGCAGCCTGAAGCTGGTGAGTATGACATTGTTCAGTTGTTGCCTGGTAATACCACAGGCATGTGAAGCGCATGCAATTTACCATGCACACAACCATCAGTACTAGTTATATTGCTTTATCTAATAGCTATATTGCTTGTGCATGTTCACTTGTGCTGGTGTTAACTGAATTGCATCACAGTGGTCAATCTGATGTGAATTCAACATTCCGGTAGCATACCTCACAACTTGTCAGTGCCAAGATGTCTGGACAGAGGCCAGCAAATTGTGCTGGACAAATGGCCTAAGGTAGGGTCATGCATGACACATTACTGGTATACAGTGGATATAAATTGTGTACACACCCCTCTTAAGATGCAAGGTGTTCCTGTTACATACTAATTAGGACCACAATATGACAGTCCACACCTCTTTCAGCCTTTAATGTGACCCATAACAGGTACAGTTCACTTGGTACTCATGTATTAAACTTACATGGCACACCACCTGTGAGGGTGGCAGACATCCTATCAGTTTGATGTGTCAGTCAGGTATGATACCTTATGCTGCCGTATATTTCAGTACACTCACTGTGGCCTGTTTGGCTATAATATCACATACATGGGCATTGTTAAGGCACACAGACCACTTCCGACCATGTATAGGTTTCAAACATATGGATATTCCAGACACATCTGTACAGAGGACTGTACAATGGTTTAACCTGCTGCATGTAAGGCAGATGCTGTTACCACATTATATAAAGCAATGGCAGTGGGACTTGATCACCAGCCATGTATGGTACACACATCAAAATGGTGTAAGCCACACATGACATGAGCTTCACACACGCACACACAAACAGTTTTCAGCATTAGGATTAGAACTCCTGCCTATCTAGGTATTCCTACTATACTGCTACACAAGTTATGAGATACACCACAGAGCTTATACATTTCCACCTCATCCAAAGGTACTTCTAAGATGGATGACATCATCATGTCTACTAAATTGGAGTGAAGGAAAGTGTAAAGGGTAGTACACAGGTCAAAAATGGTATGCGCCAGAAAGTACATGATTCACACACACATACATACACACACTTGCCAGTATTGTTATTAGAGCTCCTGCTTATCTAGGTATTCCTACTATAGTGCTATGCAGTTATCAGACATGCTACAGAGCTCATACATTTCCATCTCTTCCAAAGGTACGTCTAAGGTGGATGACATAAAGAGGTCTACTAAATTGGAATGAAGGGAAGTGTAAATGGTAGTATACAGGTCAAAAATGGTATGAGCCGGAGAATACATGATTCACACACACATTCACACGCACTTGCCATTATTGGGATTAGAACTCCTGCCTATCTAGGTATGTCTACTATGGTGTTACACAGTTACCGCAAGCGCTACAGAGCTTACTGAACTTTTACATGGCCAAATCTGCTGATAACTGCACAGCTGTGGTAAAGTATTACAGGTGGCAGACAGTCTGCCTTCTGTTCCACCCATACATCATGCTAGTTCTTTCTGTCTTGCACTTCAATTAGCATTATGACTTGGCACTTCACCAGGTTATTGTATAAAGAAGTGTGATACACCTGGGAGCCATCAGCAGTACTCGTTCATCACAGATATAGCTCCAGTACTTACTAGTTATGTCCACCCCTCCTTCCATGTTTGAAGGGAGTTATCTGTGCTTTCACCTATTAACCTGGTGCACTTGTCCATTTTGGGCACTGCTGCAACTGCCTCATGTACGCAGACAACTCTCTACTCTAAACTCCAAACACTCAGACCTGTGAGGGTTACCTATTTTGGGGCACTGTTGCAATGGCCTCATGTACACAGACAACCCTCTACTCTAAACTCCAAACACTCAGACCTGTGAGGGTTACCTATATAATCACCCAATGTGGACATATGTACTCTCCAGTAAAGACTTGACTAGCAGGTCAAGAGGAAAAGCTCAACACCTGCACCACACCATGTGAAACACGTAGCTCATCATGACACCCACTTTGACAGCCATGACATACAGTGAAAAGCCACACACCCACCTTCCCAGAGGTACTCAATGGACATTTACCCAAACAGCACAGACCAGCAAGGTAGACATCCATTCAGACACCGTGACATGGCACATGACAAGGGACACATATTTAATCTACACAGTGTGCCCCCATCCTAAGCTCCTAAGTCTAACCACCTTGCACAATACAGTGATCATGGGTAGCTCAATACTGAGGCACACACATCCTACTCACTAAGTTGAATATGGAGCAGGTAACAGCCAAATATCTATTACATGCCAGCATCTAACATATGACACAGCCAGTCGTGTCACTCCACAACAGCTACGAGTATCACTCCATATCCATGTGGGTGTGAATGACTTGGAACACACCTCTCTGGACTACATGACAGGAGACATGGTTGAACTCTGTCATTATGCGGTCCAGACAGGTGTGACTGTAGCCCTGGGCAGTGTACCACTGTCACTCAGAATGATGCTGAGGTACTATCAACAGATGATTGACTGCAACATTGGCTTACGTGTTACGTGACATTCTCAGGGGATGCAGAACCTCTCTGCTTGGGATGACATGATTGACAGAACCCAATTACTTGCCATGGATGTCCTATACCTGTCATCACTGGGTTGCCAGGTACTGGCTAGGTGTCTTGCCACCCCTATGGTGTCTTATTAGGTAGTGTTCCTAATGTTATTACCACCATAACAGCTACACATATATGCAATCTGAGGATCATACTGCTCAACAGTGGACATCTAACTGTCAGGATGCAGTCACTCATAGCAGTCTTTGGAGTGGGGAGGACATGTTTGCTGTAATGGAAAGGTGGTTCACAGCAGCAGACAGCAGACCTGCAGTATCAGGCTATGATGCATTCCACAGCTGTCAGCCCCCAAACATCGACCGCACCACACCTCCACAGGTGGTGTTGTCTCCATATTCATTATGGATAGGAGCACCTCCAGACTAGTATCCCATCATAATGCCTTGCAGATATTTCCAACAACTGCCTTGGGGTAATAGTGCAATCCAGACCATAGCCTGCTATTGGTCCACATCTATATCCCTAGACTGTCAATGCACATTCCTCAACACCCTGCCATCTATGATGGTCCAACGCAACACTGACATAGTACTAGTCTTCAACTACCCCTCCTTCACCTGTGGAATGTAATCAAGTGCCAATACAGTGGCCCAACACTTCTGGGTTTCATCATTTCCATTGCCATAGACCAGTTCATACTGACCCCTGGTAGAGGATGCGACAACTTTGACCTGTGTTGACCACTTAAATATGGGACTATTGCTCATCCACAGATGTTAATACCTGCATGGTGAGATTCACACAGGCTGTAATCAGCATGGATTTCAACATATCAGTCGCCCCCCCCACAAAGATAACCACCTGACAAAACCTCTCCAAAGCTGACTTTGCAGCCATGAAAACATGGGTGGGTGTCTTCACTGCACCCATGGCAATGGGAAATAGCTGCATGACTGTGGAATCATACACATAGTCACCGTACAAACAGGTACATGAATGCATGGTACTAGCCAGAGTCAACAGAACCCAGACACTGTCCTCCAAATGCTGGGAGACAATGTGATGGTCTCCTGACATTTCTAAAGTGTACATCAGAAGGAAGACACTGTTGCAGAGAAAGGTGGTGTCCCATGAGTGTTGGACTCTCTTACTAGCCTCAAACACAACTTTGGATCCCTCATGGAATCCCCGACAGGCATCTATGACAGCAGAGATGCAGCAGACACTGACAACAGCCACAACAGCCTTTGATAGTTATGTCAACAACCTCCACAGCATTAAACACAAGTGCTGCAAGTTACTGCACAATGCTAATATCTATCCTGAGACAACAGATATGGGCCACAGTCTTGGCAACACATTCAGTGCCAACTTTACCCCTCTCTCCCCCCACAAGTGAAGTGCTGAGTGAATGTGTTCTCACATGCTGTATCTCATTTCCATTCTAGGCATCTGTGTGTCACCAAGATGTGGCCCTGCAGCAAGGCCATGATGTATGGCAGTGTGGTAACACGTCCACCATGTCATAGGCAGGGTACAGTATGTGCACAGTAATCCCCTGTCTGTAACACAGTGATTGCATATGTCTCACAGATTATAGGGCTGAGGGTTGTACATAGGTATATGTTGATTTACATCATCTGTTGTAGAATCAAGAATTGTAAATGTTCTGGTTTGGACACACCTCCAATTGCTAGTAACCACAGTCACAGGGGATATTCATCAACCAAACATACTGGGATTACTATTCACACACAGACACATACACACACATACACACACACACACACACACACACACACACACACACACACACACACACACACACACACACACACACACATCTGCCAGTACTGAGATCCATAGGTTCATTGCTTCATAGCTGTGTAGTAGGTGAATGGGCCTAAAGGCTGCACAAGGCTAGCCCAAGGGAATACCCTGGCATCAAGTCATACGAAAATAGTCCACAGTGTGGCTCAGGAGTATAGTCACTGGAGTGGTCTGCAGGTGTGGGCATTGTATTCCCCATCCACTCATCCAGATGTCTGTTGTGGGTGGCCAGTGATGTGCACTGCTTCCCATGTATGTAATTTATATTCTGTAACATGGACAGTGTCTGGGTTGTGCACATGTCCTAAATGCATGTTCTTTGAAGTGTGGAAGTGTGCTTGAGGTCTCTGGGGCATGTTGTGTGGACAGATTGGTATCTTCTGATGTAGCATTCCTGACCTCATTTAGTGAGACCTGGCTATGTAACTGAGGTAGTGATTGCACCTACATTGAGAGTATACTGGTATTAATTGGAGTTATTAGCGTCTGTCCATACAGGGCATGTGTATAAGGTATGGTATTCCCTTTGTGGGGTACTTTTGCAGACTATACAGTTGTTGCAGGCATCCAGTGGGTACATGGCAAAAGTGATCTGCTACTGAGGGATGGAACAGGATGCCATGTCCTTTTCACTTGCTGGATAACACACAGTCAGGAGATGTAACGCATCAAAGTACTTTATGATGTCAGTGGCACTGTTGTGGTCAACAGGCATGTAGTCCACTGCAATCACACCATGGGTACTATCTGTGAGGCAATATGCAGGGGAACTACCAGTTTAGTGGTTGTTGCCTAGCCAAGTGTGTTTTTGTATGATTTGTGGGTAGAGAGTGGTCTCTGAGTATTAGAAGGGTTGCCTATATTGTTCACTAATTCATACTGTCATGTAGTCATTGCACATGGCACTAGACATTTAGGGATGTGGATTGTCTACACCAGCATCTATGGTGCTTGACAACTGTTGACCTTGTAATGTGGACATTGGGACATGTTATAGGTCATCAACGTAATAATTTAGCAAAACCCACCCCCCAATGGATCATGTTATTACACAGTCACACCAACCCCCACACAGGATACTGATAACAAACACACACACACACACACACACACACACACGGCAGTACTAAGTTTCGAACCCCTACCTAGCTATGTATTGCAACTACAGTGTTACGCATTTATCACATCTGCCACAGAGCTTGTAGGATGGATGTTGTCCCAAGGTACTTCTAAGGTGAGGAACATCACCAGCCCTTGTAAATACTGGCATTGGGTGATGTAGTGGGTGAGAGATTCCACAAAATATTTTACCCTACACACACATTTATATTTGCCAGGAGTGAGGTTCAAACCTCTGTCTAACTATCTTTTCAGACCATTATGTTACGCATTTACCACTTGCACTGTTGACCTTACGTGGTTTAGGGTTGCCAACATGTACTTCTAAGGTGAATTATATCTGCAGGACTGTTAAAATCAGGCACTGAGATGTGTACTGGGTGTAAATGGGGCCCAAATCTTTGAGGTATGGACATATATATGTAGACATACGTACACACACAAACATTTGCCAGAAATGAGATTCAAACCCTTACCTATGTAGATATTGCTACTGCATTGTTCCGCATTTATTGCACATGCCATGGAGCTTACATATTTGCTGTGCAAAGGTATCTTTGAAGGTGAGTGACATCAGCAGCAGTGCTAAAGGAGGGGTAAGGGAAGTGTGGTAAGTGTGAATGTCCACAAAATCAGGTCTCTACAAGGATACACGCACTTTCTCACACAAACACTCACATTTACACAGTTGCCAGGATAAGGATTGGAACTCCTTCCTAGCTAGTTTGCTTCACTATAGTATTACGCATTTATTGCAAGCACCATGGTGCTTATTGTTGGAGAGCTGTGCAAAGGTATCTTTGAAGGTGAGTGATATCAGCAGCAGTGTTAAAGGAGGGGTAAGGGAAGTGCTATAAGTGTGAATGACCACAAAATCAGGTCTTTACAAGGATAGAGACACTCTCTCACACAAACATTCACATTTACACAGTTGTCAGGATCACGACTGGAACTCCTTCCTAACTAGTTTGCTACACTATAGTGTTACACAGTCATCGCGAGCGCTACAGAGCTTATATGTTGAAGAGCTATGCAAAAGTATCTTTGAAGGTGAGTGACACCAGCAGCAGTGCTAAAGGAGGGGTAAGAGAAGTTTATTGAATGTGAATGGCCACAACCACATTCATCTAGAAACACACACACACTCTCACATACAACTTTACATTTCACAGAACTGAGATTACAGTTGCTACATGGATACCTATTTGTACTGTAGTGTTACATAGTTATCACAGGCACCACTAAGACTATAGGGCTGAGGGCAACCAAAGGTATTTTTACAGTGAGTGACATCAGCACATCATGTGATACAGGCCAATGGAATGTGTAGTGGGGTGGGACAGGCCTCATAATGGGATTCTCTCTCTGTCGGTGTCTGACTTTCTCTTCTCCACGTCTCAGTTTGTGTATGTTTGACATATTATATTATGTTGGCCTTCGATATGTGTGAGTATTCCTATCCAATGTGTGTTTGTGAAGTATCAATGGTGTACAATTTGGTGTGTGTGCACAGATAGCTGTGGATAACCGATATCTGTAGTCCACTGTGCTGTGAGATATGGGCTTCATTTCTCTAAGTGTAGGAGCATGCTCAGCTTAATGCCAAGAAATGTATAGTAGTTATACCCTTTGGGAAAAAGCATGTACCCATGAATTACCACATAGGTGGCAGTACACCAAACACTGAAACTGTGATGAAATACTTAGGGACACAGGTGGACAGTGGTCTCACCTTCGATAACCACACTGCCACAACAGTCAGGAAATCCTTCTATGTGGCACACCTCATCACTAAGGGCTTTTCATCCAGAAAAAAAGGAGGTCATTGTCCCACTGTACCTATCCCTCATTAGACCCATTATAGAGTACAATGCCCCATTTGGTATGTACCTCACAAGACATCTGCAACAGCTGGAAAGGCCGCAGAAATACCTCACTAAAAGAATCACAGGCCTAAAGAAGATGCCCTATGCTGACCATCTAAAAAAACTCCCACTATACTCTGTGGCATATCATCTACTCAGTGGCAATCTCTGCTTAACGTACAAGGCCATGTCAAATCCTGCATTGTTGGACATGCTCCACTTAAAGAAGTCCCAATCCCTCAGAGCCACGTGCTCCAGGGATCTAAACCTTGTCATCACAATGAACAAAACATGCTGGAGGGATAGGTTCCTGACCCAGAGACTCCCCATACTCTGAAATAGACTGCCCATACATGTCAAGCAGAGCGTCTCCTTGGCCCTCTTCAAAAGGAACCTTGATGATTAGATGGGAGATAGGAAAATCACCCTGGGGATCATGTCAGTCACCGTGCTAGACAGGGGTCCAGGGAAGTAAATATTGTGGGAAGAAATATCCAGGGAATTGTTATGGCTAGGCTTGTATAGGCCCTAGGGCCGATAGCCTAGTACCAACCTATGAACCTATGAACCAGTATGACCTTCTATATTGAGTGTGTGCATCCATTCCAGGGAGGGTTGGACTCCAGTTCAGGGTGTTGTGCGCTACAGCTGCACCTAGCAACCTGTTTCTGCAGGATAGCTCTAGATAGGTTGCCAATATGGAGACACAATGGGCTTAACGTACGGGGGATACTGTAACTATTGCTGTCTGTGCTGCTTGTGTGACGTTTGGTTGTAGCATAGATTTTCTGACATCTGTACTGTTTTACACTGTGATGTGTCATGTCATCAACTACTGACAGTTATCATTCTTTGCTCACAGTTATTTACCGGGAAATACAACATGAATGAAGCCGAGACCAATATTCTGAGGCATATAGACTACACATTCTGACACATACCTGCTATTGTGGAGGGATAGCTACAGACAGTAGACTGCTGGTTCTGTGTAAATGGTCCAGCACCTTGTTAGTATGCTGGCTGGGGATCCCCTCCTTGTGCTTTTGTCAACTACATGGAATGGCCATATCCTGCTGGGGTTATTCCTTTCAGCTGTACAAATACACCCAGGTTATCCAGAGGCAGAACTCATATATCTGGTCAGTTTACCTTCACACTGTCATTTACAAGCAGTTTTGTGGCTATTCATTCATGGGTTTGCAGTCGGGAGTAGTATGGGTGGACATTAGAGTTTCAGACTTCACACACTACATGACATTCATGCTTCTACATTCCCCCTCTGTTATTCTCTCCTCCCCTTAACATTATGTAAGCAATATCTCAGAGGTATCCCTATAGTTGGGCCTTTATCCCAGTAATATTTATGGCCTGATCCACAGTCCTTGCAGTAGGACAGGGGGAGGCATGCTACTGGCATTTGTTAACATGGCCTTGCATTTGTTTTCTGTTTACTGTGTTAGGTTGTTAATTAGGACCCCCTGACATTCCATACATTGGCACTATGGGTGAGACATGGGTCTTTGCCAGAGGACTGTAGGCCATTTGAGAGTGCTGCAGGCCATCTGTTACTGCATTTCTACATGAGATTGTGGTGGGTGTGCACACCTGCAGACTTTAACATTTGAAATGACTGTACTGGTATTTCAGTTATTCTGTTTGCTTCCATTTCATATTGTAGTGTGACCTATCATGCAGACAGGAGGCATATCAGTAGAGTACACATGTTAGATCTTAATGCCATATATTTCATTTTCAGTCTTCTTACCCTTCAGAACTAGAATGCAACTGCCAGACTTGTTGTAGTATGTCTGTGTAGGTCTGGTGGGGAGGCTGTTCACCATTGCCATCATTTGGGGGCCATAGCCCGGCATTTCTTCATGGTCATCTACACCTGTCCTGCTGGGTGAGGCTGGTGGTGGGTATGTGACCCTCTTAGACATCCATGTGTGTGACCTACTGACACCCATGGTTCTTTGGGCCATCACATATACTGCGGTGAGGGTTGTCACCTTGTGTAGTGCTGCCTAGTATGTTGACACCAGTATTTGTTATGAATTTCCTGCTGTCCCATATAGCTGTCTGCTGCTATCCCATTCAGCCACCCAATTCTCTTGCATGCTTGCATCCATATCATACATACAAATATGAGAACATACTACTCCATTCAGTAATTGATATAGGAAGGGAGACTTACCTTGCTGCTGGGCCAGTTTTGAGGACAGTGCTGGAGGGCGGACTATGTTGGATGCACATAGTACACTTATTATACATGGCAAAGCACACATAGTGTCATGTTTGGCATCCCTTTTACTGTATGTGCGAGTTGGAGAGAGGTATCAGACCCTGGGTCCCCACAGTGTCAGTGTGTGGGCTATGTGTTGCCTCTTTGCCAAGGCCTGGGCATACTCTGCACGCCTCCTTCTGCCTACATAGACAGACTCAGGATGTTCCTCCTCCGAGTCCCTCTGTGCCTATGCTGGACTTAGCAATGGTGGGGGGGGTTGTGTGGCCCTGCCCATGCTGTTCTTGCTGCAGCTGTTTCCGTAGGATTATATTGTGTAGCATGGCACATACTATGAACATTTGTGTACATGTAGCTGGAGAGTACTGCAAGACTCCACCAGATATGTCCAGGCACCAGAACCGTGACTTGAGCATCCCAAACACACGCTCTATTATGATTCTGGTTTGTGCATGTGCCTCATTATGATGTTCTTCTTCAGGTGTGTGTGCATTTCTGATGGGTGTCATCAGCCATGGCTCCAGTGCATAGCCAGCATCCCCCACTAGATGGCCATATGGGATGTCCCCCCCTGGCAAGCACCTGATACAGCTGTGAGCAATGCCTGATGTGGGAGTCATGATAGCTTTCAGGGCTGCCAGCAGACACATTCATGATAATGCCCTGGGCATCGCACATGACCTGGCAGTTGATGGAGTGGAAGCCCTTGCGGTTTATGTAGACCTTGACCTGCTCATCGGGTGGTGCTTTGATGTGGCTGTGCATGCTGTCTGTAGCACCAACTACCTCAGGGTATTCTGCTATATGATGGAAGAGACACATACACAGGCAGTGGGGAAATATATGTGGTCATTGGCATGCTGTGTCATGGCATCCAGGAACTGGTGGAGTACCCTGGATGCTGATGCCTGTGAGACCCCCATGATATCTCCAGTTGGTCTTTGGAAGGTACCTGTGGCTAGTATTCTTAAGTCTAGACATACCTTGGTATCCACTGGGATGGGTTCCCCTCTATTAGCTCTGTGTGTGAGGCGTGGCCGGCACAGCTCAACGATTTGCTGTAGAATGTCCCTGTCCACCCTATAGTGCTCTATTATCTCCAGCTCATGTAGGCCCTGGTAGGTTACACTGGGTCTTCTCCCCCTCCTCACTGTGGGTCGGTTGTCAGCATTCTCCTCCTTACCACCCTCAGTCTCTAGCACATATTGATGGAGTAAAGCAGCAGCAGCCTCTAACATTTTTAGTTAGTTTTGCCAGTTAAAAATCCCCCGTCTGTGTACACCGGTGGTGTAGAGTTTGTGGGAAACATCAGTCTGTAGGTTGTTTGCATAGTTTATATTAGTGTGCTGGACTGCTGCATGTGTAATTGGCTGATTCTGATACATTCCACTTGCCAGCTATGCTAGTTCTCTGTGAATCTGTGATTCAGTATAACTCCCCTCATTTGCATACCCCAGTGTGTAAGTCATTAGTTACTGTACTTAAACTGACCCTTTCCCCTTGACAACCAGTGCTCCCTGGTATTGTTTACATGCTGCATGCCATTGACTATAATGGCAAAATGCAGAATTAACTTACAATTGACTTTTCTCTTTTTTTTTTTTATTTTCGGCACAATCCCATTTGTGCGCCGCTGCCCTAAGCTTAAACGGCTGAGATCGGCCAAAAAAAAAAAAAGTTTAATTTAAAAAAATAAACTGTTTTTAATGCCAGTGGCCTTATATCTGGCCACTGGCATGTGTGTTTGACTGTAATACATGCTTTCCATGAGCTGTCCTGCCTCCATTTGTTCAGATGCAGAAATATATTCAGTTACTAACTGAATACATGTCTGCTCTGACACTGTTCCTGCATGGAGTCCGGCCAGCTTCATGGATCACAAAATCACCTCATTTGCATGTTTTTTACCAACAGATGAGGTGATTTGCATCCTGCATGACTTTTTGTGCAGGAACAGTGAAGGGCTGCTCATGCATGTGAAAACGGCACATACTTGGATCGCAAACCGGCCATTTTCCATGCAGGAGCGGCTACACTGTTCCTGCATGGAAATCAGCTGTTCATGAATCTGGGGGATTACCTATACACACCTTAGGTAAAAAAAAAGGATATGGATAAAACAGAACAATACAGCTTAATGTTTTTTGAGAGTACTAAAATTGTTCACTAAAAAAAAAAGAAAAAAAAACAAGCTGCATTTAATAAATGAGATACCGTGCTAGTGTAGTCCAGGTACAGAGTTGCTGTATCCAGGACTGTTGGTAAGCGTCTGAGACCCCCAAGCCCTTTTGTGTTGGAGAGAAGCCTTCTAGCTTATCAGTGGGAGTGGTAAGCACTAGGTAACCTATCTACCACAGGAGGAATGGTTTCTGGCCCAGAAATTATAGTTTATTGGCCGTTTGGGAAGCTTTTCCATCTCTTTCAACCTTCTGATTTAAAAGCCTGTGTTTGTGCTTGTTTCCTGCCTTTTCTGTTACTAGTCTAGTCTAGGTACAGATTTGCTGTATCCAGGACTCTTTGTAAGCATCTGAGCCTCCCAAGCCTTTCCGTGTTGGAAGGAAGCCTTCTAGCTTATCAGTGGGAGTGGTAAGCATCAGGTAGTCTATCTACCACAAGAGGAGTGGTCCCTGGCACAGAAATTGTAGCTATTGGCTATTTGAGCAGTTTTTTTCCATCTCTTTCAACTTTCTGGTTTGAAAGCCGCACTTCTGCCTATTTCCTGCCTTTCCTATAACTAGCCTAGTCCAGTTATACAGTTGCTGTATCCAGGATTGTTAGTAAGTTTCTGAGCCCTCCAAGCCTTTCTGTGTTGGAGGGAAGCCTTCTAGCTTATCAGTGGGAGTGGTAAGCACTAGGTAGCCTATCTTCCACGGGAAGAGTGAGGTTTGGCCCTGAAATTGTAGGTTATTTGGCCGTTTGGGCAGTTTTTCATCTCTTTCAACTTGCTTGCTTAAAAGCTTACATTTGTACTTGTACCCCGCCTTTCCTCTAACTAGTCTAGTCCAGGTACAGATTTGCTGTATCCAGGACACTTTGCAAGGTTCTGAGCCTCCCAGGCCTTTCTGTGTTGAAGGGAAGCCTTCTAGCTTATCAGTGGGAGTGGTAAGCATTAGGTAGCCTATCTACCACAAGAGGAGTGGTTCCTGGCCCAGAAATTGTAGCTATTGACCGTTTGGGCAGTTTTTTCCATCTCTTTCAACGTTCTGGTTTAAAAGCTGCACTTGCGCTTGTTTCCCACCTTTCCTGTAACTAGCTTAGTCCAGATACAGAGTTGCTGTATCCGGGACTGTTGGTAAGCTTCTGAGCCCTGCAAGCCTTTCTGTATTGGAGGAAAGACTTCTAGCTTATTAGTGGGAGTGGTAAGCACCAGGTAGCCAGTCTACCATGAGAGGAGAGGTTCTTGGCTCAGAAATTGTAATTTATTGACCATTTGGACAGTTTGTATGTGTCTTTCAACTTTCTGGTTTAAAAGACCACATCTGCGCTTGTTTCCCATCTTTCCTGTAACTAACCTACTGGGTAGCACTAGAAAGCCTTAAACTGATACAAGCCTTCTACCTTAGAAGAGAGACTTTGGAGTGATTAAGTATCAGTTTTCTGTACTTTCTTGCTGTACTTAACTGTTTTCTGCCTAAACGCAGATTTTCCAGTGTTTACTGTGATTTAAAAGCTTGTTTTTTCACATATTGTACTTATTTGACTGCCTGCACTTTTAAAAAGTTGTTTTTTTTAAATAATTTGTTTAACTGGTGTAGGCTACACACTAAAGTGTGATAGCCTTTTCTGATCGTTTGTAGTCATTTAAAGCTATTATAAGTGTATTTTTTTACTGTTTTTGTGTTATCTTTTCAAAAAAACAAAAAAAAAATTCCTTGTTTCCCACCTTTCTAAGCTAGTATAGTCCAGTCTTCAGGTTAGTGCTAAATTCAGGGCTGTGATACTAGTTTCTGAGTTGCCCATACCTTACTTGGATAGAAGGAAATTTCTCTGTTCACCTTTGAGAGAGGGGAGCTTTGAGCAACCTATCTGTCCCTGGAGGAGTGGTTCAAGCCCAGACGTTAGTAGTTTATTGGCCATTTTGGGCTAATTTCTCTCTCTTTCATTTCCCTACTATAAAAACCGTGTTTGCACGGTTTTGCGCACTGGGCGGTGCCGGTTACCTAAGGTTAAATTATTCCCAGCTCTACTAAGTCTCCTCTTCAGTTTTTCCCTTGAAACTAGTCTAACTCTCAACCTAAGCACTCAAAAAGCATCTTACAGCCCAGCACTTGCTCAGACCTAATAACAAGTACTAATATACCCTGATACTGATTGCCCAGCAGGGCAAGGCTCTTTATTCACCCCTCAGCAACCATGCGACTAAGCAGCTCGCCCTATTATTCAGGCATGACCAAAGGGCAACTTCAGGTGCACTCTCCAGTCCAGCTGGTGAATCTGGGTATTCTGAGGCAATGTTATAACTGCCTCATGTACACAGACAACCCTCTCCTCCTACCACAAAACACTAACATATGCGAGAGATGCAATTATACAGCCAAACTGGAAGCTAAGGTGTCTCCACCCAGGACTGGAACAGACAGTCAAGAGGAGAAGGTTAACACTTGCACCACACCTCCAGCCACAGACAGACCTACTAAAACAGCACTGGTAAAAAATACACATAAATACACAAAATCATACTTGGAGGTACTAAATAAAAACCTGCAAAAGCATCAGAGACCTCCAAAGCAGACACCCAAACCTACACCTCCCGTCACAAATCAGACAACACATAAAACACAAAATCAGTGTGCCGCACAATCACAGTCCTTAAGGCAAAATAACATACCTAACACACTAGTAATAGGTGACTCTATAGTCAGGCACACTGACGTTCCACTCACTAGGCTGGACAAGCAGAAGGTTACTGTTAGCTGCCTGTCGGGAGCCAGAATCCGCCACATAACACAAACACTCAGGTCACTCCAGAACAAGTACAAATATGACTCTGTCATTGTTCATGTTGGTGTGAATGACCTAAGCTGTACCTCCCTGGACTATATGAAAAGAGACATGGAAGAGCTTTCTGATCATGTAGCCCAGGCTGGTATGACCCTGACCCTGAGTAGCATCTTGCCTCACCAAGAATGATACCTCAGTATAAAGAAAAAATGATCAATTTCAACAATTGGCTAAGCTTCTGGTGTCATTCAAAGGGGATCCAGTGTCTGTCAGCCTGGGACAACATGCTCAACAAGCTGCATTGCTTTGCAAGAGATGGCTTGCACCTGTCACCCCTAGGCTTTCGAATACTGTCCAAGGCTCTTGTTGCCCCCATAGTGCCTTTTTTAGGCAAGGCTCAAAAGTCAAACCCACCTCCATAAACAGCACAATTAATAAAAAAACTCAGGGTTATGCTACTCAATGCCAGGAATTTAAATCTCAAAATGCACACGCTCGAAGCACTACTCAGTATGGAGAACGTTGACATCTGTGCAGTAACTGAAACCTGGTTCAAGGCTCCAGAGAGCACCCCAGCACTACTGGGCTACAACGCATACCACACGTTTCGGCCACAGAACACGGACTGAAACACAAAAGGATGGGGTGTATCCATATTCATCAAGGATACCTCCACCTCTAGGATAGCGGCGCAGCATGATACCTCTGAGATCATCCATGTGCAACTAACATTGGTCAAATCTGCAATGCAAATTGTGGCCTGCTACAGATCACCCTCCATGACCCAGGACCACCACTCCACCTTTCTGGAGACACTGGAAAACATGAAGGTCCTACCAAACACCCTGATATTGGGCAATTTCAATTACCCAACAATTCACTGGGAAAACTACTCGAGTACAAACTCCCAGGCCCAGCGCTTCCTAGAATTCATCAACTCAAATTCCCTGGATCAGCTGGTAAACTCCCCTAACAGAGGTGAAAACATATTGGACCTGGTCGTCACCAACATGGACGACAGGTGTTCCACACCGGAGGTCAACCCATCACTGGTTAGATCAGACCACAAATTAATCACCCTGGATGTAAACCCCCCCCACCACCACCACCCCAACTAAGGAAACCACAGTAAAAAAACTTTTCTAAAGCAAACTTCACCTTACTTAAGACAGAGGTGATAAGTTTCACAGCTCCCACGCTAAAGGATGACACTGCCCAAGATGCAGAAACCTTTACAAATGCAATCTATCAGCACCTATAAGGATGCATGGATGTTGCCATTCCTAGCAAAACCAAGACTCACTCCTCTAAGAGAAGGAAACCAGTTTGGTGGACCACTGCAATAAATGGGCTATACAATAGAAGGAGGAAACTAGTTCAGAAAAAAAGCAAATCCCAAGAAGAAAAGACATCCCTGATGAGTATCAGTAAGAAACTAAGGTCCCTCATGAAATCATCCAAGGCTAACTTCGAAAGAAAAATAGCCAAGGATTCAAAAGATAACCACAAAGCCTTCTTTAGCTGTGTTAAGAATCTAAGTGGCAACTCACAGATATGCACTGAACTAGTGCAAAATAGCACAAAATATACTGAACCTACTGATATTGCCAACATCCTGGCAGATAGCTTCAGTGCAAACTTCACCCCTTCTCATCTACAAAAGGGCCCTCAACAATACCGGAAAAGTGTAGTCACAGACACACAGGTGAAAACAGCCCTTTCAAAAGCCAAAAACACAGCGTCAATGGGACCAGATGGTGTTCCAGGCTGCATCTTGCACGAACTACAGAACAAATTAACCCCCCACCTAAACACGCTGTTCAACCTCGGCCTATCCACAGGCTACATGCTCATATAATGGTGCACAGCAACGGTTATTCCTCTCCACAAAGGAGGGGCCACAGCTGACCCTGGTAACTATCACCCCATAAGCCTGACTTGCCTGGTCTGCAAGGCTATGGAGCGCATCATCATGGAACTCATTAACAAAGACATTGGGAACCTCCAAACACTTGACCCGACCCAGTTCGGCTTTGTTAAGGGCAGATCATGCCTACTAAACCTGGTTGACTTCTTTGAGACAGTCACCAAGGCCATAGACAAGGTAAAGGCGGTTCACACAGCCTACCTTGACCTCGCCAAGGCTTTCAACACCATTCCCCACTCAGGTATTACAGAAAAACTCACCAGCCTGAACAGAAACCCCCTCTTTCACGAGATGGGTTGCCACCTGGCTTACAGACAGAACTCACACGGTAAGAATAGTGGGCTCCAGGTCTGACTCTAAACCAGTCACAAATGGTGTCCTGCAAGGCTTGGTCCTGGGACCCCTACTGTTCGGCATATACTTCTCAGAAGTACAGGCAAACACAGGAGGACTATGGCTAATCAAGTTCGCCGATGACTGCAAACTGGGAGCCATAATTGACTATCCGGCTGACATGGACATCCTCCAAA
This sequence comes from Protopterus annectens, assembly GCF_019279795.1. Classification (NCBI taxonomy): domain Eukaryota; kingdom Metazoa; phylum Chordata; order Ceratodontiformes; family Protopteridae; genus Protopterus; species Protopterus annectens. The sequence continues at coordinate 1,262,161,529 of NC_056729.1, forward strand.
AGGGCCTTACTGAGACGGACATCTGGTGTCAAAGTCATGGCCTCAAGCTAAATGCCAAAAAATGCATAGTCATCCCATTTGGGAAAAATAAAACACCCATGAATTACCACATAGCTGGCAGCCCCTTAATACAGAAGAGGTAATAAGAGATCTGGGGACCCAGGTAGATAGTAATCTCTCCTTTGACAATCATATTGCCAAAGTAGTTAGGAAATCCTTCTATGTGGCCCATCTAATTACTAAAGGGTTCGCATTTAGAAATAAAGAGGTTATAGTGCCCCTCTACTCGTCACTCATTAGACCCATAATAGAGTACAATGTCCCATTTAGGATGTACCTCACAAGACACTTCTAACAGCTGGAAAGACCACAAACATACCTCACCAAGAGGATTACTGACCTCAAAAATATGTCCTATGCAGCCTGACTGAAAAAACTCTGTCTGTACTCAGTGGCATATCGCTTACTCAGAGGTGATCTCTGCCTGACTTACAAAGCCATGTCCAACTCAGAATTGATGGACATGCTCCACCTAAAGAAATCCAAGTCACTGCGAGCCACGCGCTCTAGTGAGCTAAACCTCGCCACGGCAATAAATAGAGCATGCTGGAGGGATAGATTCCTGTCACAGAGACTCCCCATGCTTTGGAACAAAATTCCAAATTACATCAGGCAGAGCCCCTCACTAACACTCTTCAAGAGAAACCTTGACGAGTGCTTGGGTAACAGAAAATACACCCCTGGGATCACTTCATTGGCTCTGCTTGACAGCGGATCAGTTAATTAATCAATGGGGCGGTGAAAGCCGATACACTCTGGCTAGACTTATAAATGCCCTCGGGCAGATAGCCTAGTACCTACCTATGAACTTATATTTACGTAAGTTTATAGAACACACAATGCTTGTAGCCATTACTTATGACATTCTGTCACAGGTGAGATGTTTGTGGTATAAGAAAAACAGTGGCTATTGCAGTTAACAATACAGTAGCAAAATATTGCTAAATTTGCAGCAAATACCCCTTTTAGAACCCACCAAAGCACTAAAAAGCCTAAATTGGTTACAACTACCACATCAGCTGACATATACACAGCTTCTTACCAACTATAAAATTATCTGGAATCCATCTGCTTGCCCAGCACTAAATAAGATTCTACACCACTATTTTCCTAGTTGGCCATTATTTATTTATTTATTGACATTTAATTACCAACTTCACTCTGGAATAAAATCCCAGTCCAGGTTATGCAGAGTCCCTCATTGACTCTCTTCAAGAGGAATCTTGATGAGTGGATGGGAGATCGTAGGTTTACCCCGGGTATCACTTCTGTGTCACTGTTAGACAGAGGCACAGTATACTAATCTTGAAAAAGGGCATAGCAAAATAAATTTAAAATGGGTGGCGAAAGCCAAACACATTCTGGCTAGGCTTATAAATGCCCTAGGGCAGAGATAGCCTAGTATGAACCTATGAACCTATAAGAAAGTCCAACAGGGTAGAAACCCATTCTCAGTGGCTGTGCAGGTAGAAAAGCTCCACATTATTACAAAAATGTTTTAAGAATAATAAGTTTACAATCTTTAAAAATAACACAAAAACATCTGCAGTTTAAATAATTATAACAGATTAGACATAATGCAAAAAAAATGGTTAAGAATCAATACAAGGTATATGGCAATCATTTAATATTTAGAGAAATTTTAGGCAGTTTATAGAGAAATTAAAGTTAAATTAGTCTAATACAAATAGGAATTGCAATATGAATTTAGGGGAAAGCAGGGTTATGGTACATTTAGACAGAAAGTCAGGGAAGAGAATTTGATAGCAATACGGAGAAGTGATGAAAGGAGAGTAAGGAGGTATAAAGAATGAAATGGCACTTGTTCACATTTTATGAAATAGTTTATTCTGGTTTGGAGCAAGAACAGAGCCAGATTTTAGCTAGAAAATCTTTCAGAGTGGCTTTGAAAAATGGAAAGAAGGGAGGGTATGGACTTGATGGATACAGGTAAGGCGTTTCAGGCCTTGGCAACCTTGTACGAATACAAACAATGCCCAGCAGATTTGCTGGGTTTGTTGACAGACAGGAGTTTTTGTTCACTGGTTCACAATGACCAACTGGAAACATAGTTTTGTGTAGAATGTTTTTTTTTTTAGTGCTGGACAGGCAGACAGGATGGATGCTGGATAATTTTATAGGTGGTAAGAAGCTTAGTATATGTTAGTTGATGTGGCAGTTCTAACCAGTTTAAGCTTTTCAGTGCTATACAGTGGTGGGTTCTGAAAGGAGAATGTGCTGCAAATTTAGCAACTTTGTTATAGCATTGCTCAAGTTTTAATTTTTGCGAAGCCTGGAGGTTAGTAAGCATGGAGCACGATAAAGGAGAGTGGGGGAGGAAATAAATAGTGACAAATGTAGTTTTAGTTGTGTTGATGAGAAAGTTTTTGGCTCTGTAAAACATCCCTAGTTTTTGTTGAGTTTTTCTAAGCAATCTTGTATATGCGGGTCGAATGTAAGATTATCACCCACTATCGCCCCTAATTGTTTCCTATGAGATTTGACTTCAGTGGTTTTATTATAAAGAGAGAGGACTTCAAATTTTGTTTTGTTTTTTTTTCATGAAAGAGGGATTTGGGGGAAAAAGTAGTAGCTTGGTCTTTTTTTGGGTTGAACACGAGTTGTGAGTTATGCATCCATGTTTCAGTGGCTGTTAAGACTTCCTGAGTAATTTTTTTATCAAGGGTATCAGAACTTGTCAGAGATTTGGCATGCATGGCTAGGCTTAAAAAGGGTCTTGTGGTCTTTAGCCTAGTAAACACCTATGAACCTATTTTGAAGAGTACCATGTTGTCAGATGTGAAAATGAGTGAAATAATCATGTATTGTATTAGGGTGGCCTGTTGTGTGGAAGTATGGAGGGTGCTGGTGAAAATGTTAAAGAGGAGGGGACCAAGGATAGAGCCTTGTCATACACCAGTGCTGACTGGGAGGTAGGGAGAGAATACGAAGAACTATTTTACTGACATACCTTTTAGACAGGTAGCTTTTGAACCAGAGAAGGGTGGGATGAGAGAGACCTAGAGAGGACATTTGAAGTAGCAGTTTGCTCTGAAAAAACATGTTGAAGGCTTTGGACAAGTCTAGAAATAAGGAAGATGCTAGTTTGCCATTATCTCTAGCTTTATTAACAGTATCTATATAGGTTGTAGATGCAGTGCTAGTACTAAGGGAAGGATGAAAGCCATGTTGTGTAGGGCATTGGAGTTCTTCCTACAAGATATAGTCTAGCAATTGTTTTTGAATACATTTTTCAAGTATTTGGGTGAGGGGAGATGTGATTGCTATAGGTCTAAAGTTATTAATGTCTGTTGAATTTCCTCCTTTGTGCAGAGGGATAATATAGCAATAACCCACGCCTGGGTGTGGGTAATGCTGGATTTACCCACGGTTGGCGTGGTTTGGTCCTGAGGCAAAGCCCGAGGGACCAAACAAAGCCAACCGTGGGTAAATCCTGCATTACCCACACCCAGAAGTGGGTTACTGCTATTATACAATGACATTATTCAAGAAAAAAAAAAATTACTTTTCTTAAATAATGGCATTGTATAATGCCTCCTTGCTGCCCTTCCGCAGCTGTCTGATATTCCGCGGAAGTTCTGATGTACTGCGCATGCCTACGCAGAAAATCAGAGCTGTGGGCAAAAGCAAGAGAGAAAGCAAGATCTCCATTGCTTTTTACTGTTTTTCTATGTTAAATGGGTTTAACATAACGTGACAGCTTTAAAAAAAGCAACAGAGAATCTCCGTTGCTTATTTTAAAGCTGTCTCGCTATGTTAAACCCATTTAACATAGCGAGACAGTTTTGAAAAAAGCAACGGAGAAAGCAAGATCTCCGTTGCTTTTTACAAACTGTTTCGCTATGTTAAATGGGTTTAACATAGCAAGACAGCTTTAAAAAAAGCAACGGAGATCTCCGTTGCTTTTTTTAAACCTGTGTCGCTATGTTAAACTCCTTTAACATAGCGAGACAGTGTCTTAAAAAAAGACTTATACTAATGGAAAAAGTCCGGGCGACCGGACCTTTTTCCATTAGTATAAGTCGATTTTACAACGTGCATGCTGACCAATCAGCGTGCACGTTTTGGAATATTAATGGGGGGGGGGGTCATGGTATAATATGTGACTTTTTCCAGAGAGAGGGAACTTGGAATTCCTGGGTTGACCTATTTATAAGGATTGAAACAGGATAGGCAATGCTAATGGCTATTTTAAGGTACTTGCTTGGAAGGTCATCAGTTGAAGTAGAGCATGGTTTGAGCTTGTTTAAGAGTAGTTTTATATAGGATGTGGGTACATGTTTGAAGGTGAAAATGGATGTAGTGATATTTGGCTGTTGGGCAGGGTTGGGATTAGATGTTAAGGAACCATTGGTTAGAGATGCTATACTATCTATAAACTAATAGTTGAATTGCACTGGAGTTTTCAGTGGTGAGTAGGTAGGTATGCATTCACTCCAGTACAATTGTTTTGAGTGTGTACCTTTAACTCCTAGTGGGTGTGGCCTGAGCCTTTAAAAATTAAGTTATCACCGTACAATTCTAACAAATACTCATTGACAGAGGTCAAATATCAATACAATTGTGTTTGCCATCATGTATGCTTCAAGATAAAATATTCTGAAATCTTGTATGTAGCATTGTTTTGGAATTATTAATGCAAGTATGCACAAGCAATATATGACGCCTAGAGGAGCAGTAGGAGGTAACGGCAGATGCACCTGGAGGCATCACTCGGATGTAATGAGCAAAGGAATGCAGAAGGTCAGATGGTAGTGGATTTTGCAAAAAGGGTGGACATGGCTGTGATGAATATGTATTTTAACAAGAGGGAGGAGTATAGGGTGACATACAAGAGTGGAGGAAGATGTACACAGGTGGATTATATCTTATGTAGAAGGGCCAGTCTGAAGGAGATTGGAGACTGTAAACTGGTGGCAGGGGAAAATGTAGTTAGGCAGCATAAGATGGTGGTTTGTAGGATGACACTGGTGATCAAGAAGAAGAGGATGAGTGTGAGGACAGCACCAAGGATGAAATGGTGGAAACTGAAAAAGGGTAATTGTGAGGTGATGTTCAGGGAAGAGTTAAGACAGGCACTGGGTGGCAGAGAAGAGCTACCAAATAGCTGGGTAACTACAGCAGAGCTGGTAAGAGAGATGTCTAGAAAGGTGCTTGGTGTAACATCTGGGAAGAGGAAGGAGGACAAGGAGACCTGGTGGTGGAATGAAAAAGTACAGGAGAGTATACAGAGAAAGAGGTTGGCGATGAAGAAGTTGGATTGTCAGAGAGATGAAGAAAGTAGACAAGAGTATAAGGAGATGAGGTGCATGGCAAAGAGAGAGATGGCGAAGGCTAAGGATAAGGCATATGAAGAGTTGTATAAAAGGTTGAACACTAAGGAGGGAGAAAAGGATCTGTACCGATTGGCTAGACAGAGGGACTGAGCTAGTAAAGATGTGCAGCAGGTAAGGGTGATAAAGGATAATGAGGGAAATGTATTCGCAAGCGAGGAGAGTATGTTGAGCAGATGGAAAGAGTACTTTGAGGGGCTGATGAATGAAGAGAATGAGAGGGAGAGAAGGATGATGTATGGATAGTGAATCATGAAGTGCAGTGGATTAGCAAGGAGGAAGTAAGGATAGCTATGAAGAGGATGAAGAACGGAAAGGCTGTTGATCCAGATGACATATCTGTGGAAGCATGGAGGTGTTTAGGTGAAATGGCAGTGGAGTTTTTAACTAGATTGTTTAATGAAATCTTGGAAAGTGAGAGGATGCCTGAGGAATGGAGAAAAAGTGTTTTGGTACCGATTTTTAAGAATAAGGGTGATGTGCAGAGCTGTAGTAACTACAGAGGGATCAAATTGATCAGTCACAGCATGAAGTTATGGGAAAGAGTAGCGGAAGTTAGGTTAAGAAGGGAGGTGATGATTAGTGATCAGCAGTATGGTTTCATGCCAGGAAAGAGCACTACAGATGCGATGTTTGCTCTGAGAGTGTTGATGGAGAAGTACAGAGAAGGTCAGAAGGAGTTGCATTGTGTCTTGTGGATTTAGAGAAAGCATATGATAGGGTGCCTAGAGAGGAGTTGTGGTATTGTATGAGGAAGTTGGGAGTGTCAGAGAAGTATGTAAGAGTGGTACAGGATATGTACAAGGGTAGTGTGACAGCGGTGAGGTCTGCGGTGGGAGTGACGGATGTGTTTAAGGTGCAAGTTGGATTACATCAAGGGTCAGCTCTGAGCCCTTTCTTATTTGCAATGGTGATGGACAGGTTGACAGACAAAATCAGACAGGAGTCCCAGTGGACTATGATGTTTGCAGATGACATTGTGATCTGTAGTGAGAGTAGGGAACAGGTGGAGGAGACCCTGGAGAGGTGGAGATATGATCTAGAGAGAAGTGGAATGAAGGTCAGCAGGACTAAGAAAGAATATATGTGTGTGAATGAGAGGAAAGATAGAGGAATGGTGAGGATGCAGGGAGTATAGGTGGTGAAGGTAGATGAGTTTAAATACTTGGGATCAACAGTTCAGAGTAATGGTGAGTGTGGAAGAGAGGTGAAGAAGAGAATACAGGCAGGATGGAGTGGGTGGAGAAGAGTGTCAGGAGTGATTTGTTACAGACGAGTACCAGTAAGAGTGAAAGGGAAGGTCTACAAGAGGGTAGTGAGACCAGCTATGTTATATGAGTTGGAGACAGTGGCATTGACAGAAAGGCAGGAGTGAGAGCTTGATGTGGCAGAGTTGAAGATGTTAAGATTTGTACTGGGTGTGATGAGGATGGACAGGATTAGGAATAAGTATATTAGAGGGTCAGCCCATGTTGGAAGGTTTGGAGACAAAGCCAGAGAGGCAAGATTATGTTGGTTTGGACATGTGCTGAGGAGGGATGCAGAGTATATTGGGAAAAAGATGCTAAGGATGAAGCTGACAGGTAACAGGAAAAGAGGAAGGCCTAAGATAAGGTTTATGGATGTGGTGAGAGAGGACATGCAAGTGGTTGGTGTGACAGAGCAAGATGCAGAGGACAGGAAGAAATGGAAGCAGATGATCTGCTGTGGCGACTCCTAACGGGAGCAGCCGAAAGAAGAAGACGAAGCGGTGAGTTATTAAGAGAGGGGTTTCGGTTGAATTTTTGACTAGGATGTAAGATTTCTTTAATGGAAGTCCAAACATTTTTAGTGTTGTGTTTAGTATAATTCTGAACATTATTATAGTATAGGTTACTGTCATTTAATTGATTTTTTAGTACAATTGCGAAGCATTCTGAAGTTTTCAAGATATTGTGATATTTTATATTTTGCCATTCTTTCCATGCTTTTTCTCTGTCCTGCACTGGCATTCTACTCTTTTTAGATAGACAGATTGAATTATTTGTTCTCATTCTCTTCCTTCTAGGAGGTACAAGGCTGTATAGGATGTTTAGAAAAGGTTTTATTGAATTTGATTATAACATCAATTAAGGGGAGGATTTTTAGAAGGTTCCAGTTAGTAGATGAAAGAGTAGTAATGAACATTCCTGGATTAAACTTGGAAAGGTTGCATGTTGTTTTATAACTATACTGTTTAACTGGATGTGTGAGATGTCCAGTCATATAGATTGGGAGATGATCTCTGAGAGAGTCTGACATTGTACCTGTGGTGGAGTATTTGCTAGGGTCCGATACTAGGATCCAGTCTAATAGAGAATTTGATGTCTTGCTATAATGTGTGGGGATATTAATTAGTTGTGTGCAACCACATAAGTTCATGTTAGATGAAGGGGTTAGAGTTTATGCCCAACCAAATGACATTCACATTACCTAGTAATATTTATTCTTGTGGAGATGTTATGGATATTCCGTATAGGATATCTTCCAGTATAGCTGTACAGTTGCCAGGAGGGATATAAAGGACAGTAATACATATTTGTTTATAATCGTTTATTTTGTGGAAAGCAATAAGAAGTTCTGCTGAACTGAATGTTGATGTTGGTTTGCTGTAAGGGGAAATGTGGTAGGTATTGGGAAATATTCAAGCAATACCACCACCACCTTTCCTCTTTATGCAGTCATTATGGATGATATTATAGCCAGGAGGTATAACATCGGAGTCGTTTATGCTGGGTTTAAAGCCAAGGTTCAGTTACAGCAAGAACATTAGGCTTATATTGGGTAATCCAGGCATGTAGTTCAGCAGTTTTATTTCTTATACTTCTAACATTTATTGCAGCAAAAATTAGATCACCAGGGTTGGGAATTGGCAATTGTTTGGTTACAGAATGGGGCCAGGATTTTGATGTAGATCTCCTCCTAGAAGGACTTTAATATATTGAGGAATTATGCATACTCGTTTTATAGAGGGGGTTATTGTAGTTAATTTTCTTTTGGTTTGGCATGCAATTACTCAGCCTATATTTAATATAAAGGTGAATGGCGATATTAAATAAGTTTGGTGCAATTTGTGGAGAGTATAAAGAAGAATTATGGATAGATGGCTGGGACAGAGTTGGAGAGATATTGAGACATATTGTTGAGTCATGGTAGGATGAAAGATGGCACAGTAGGAGGAGAAGAACAGAGGATGAGCTGAAGAGTAGCATAATTAAGCACAGATAGTGGGGAAGTAGCAATGAAGAAGGAAACAAGAAGTTGCAGGGCAATAGGAGATTCAGTGATGGTGGATACTGAAAGCTGGAAGAGGACAGGTAAGGAGAGAACGTCCTGGTATTTTCTCTGGAATCTAAGCAATGGACTTGTATTAAAGGCTAAAGTATAATGATGTCATCAGAATAAGAAGAAATTAGGCTTTATTTGGGGAAAGCAGAAGATGCAATATGGAATAGATAGGTACTATTAAGGAGGGTTGTGATTACAAATAGATATAGTTCAAAGCAGTATGGGAAGGAGAAAAATAGTTGGGAATGGGGGTAAAAATTAAACAGAGATAGGACAAGTAGGAAACAAGAAACAGAAGCATGTGTACAAAAGTAGTAAAGTAATTTGGGGAGGATTTTGGAATAAGAGTCACAAGTGAAATGTGTATGTAGGAACATATCTCTCAACCTGGAAACATCAAAAATCTGGACATAGCCCTATAAAAATAGGTACAACTGGCCAAAAATCTGTATGCTGATTAAGAAATAATTTGCATACATAATTATGTAATCCCCCCAATCCAATGGAATTGTGGGATACCAACAGTCAAAAGCAAATTAAAGAACAGACAAAGTATTAAACTCAAAATATAACCAGAACAACAGTGTTTTATTTATATAAACATTTGAACTTGTATCAGACCTTGAACTTGTATAAAACTAAAATACAATTTTCCTTTATAAAAATAAAATTAACTGAATTGAATTGAGAGAGATGCTGAGAGCTGACAACGCACAGCAGCAGACCACATGTAGAAAATCAGAAAATGGGGAGGGGGGGTTGATGATGATGATGATTTAATTCCAGTCAAGCTTGCATTGCACTAGTTAGCTAGATTATGAATGTTAACTGGTCTTTACAGGATGCAACTGTCCAAACAGAGATATCCCCTGTAAAGTGGTACAGGTGGTAACCCTAACTGCAAGCAGGTCCAAATTAGGTGTTAAGCCTAACTGTAAACACATCCAGATTAGTTCTGGACAGAGGTACAGCCAGAAATGTACATTTTGTACCCAAATCTCTTACTGCTGTCTCCACCACCCATCTATCATTAAAAAATGTACTTAACCCTCAAAGTTGCCGCTATACATTTCAGAAAGGGGTACACAGTTTTTCAACTGTTGACGTTATACCTATAAAAAGACAAATTTAAGAGGTGCATTACTATCCTGTATGCATGTTTCATATAGTTATATACATCAGTCAGCAGACTTGCAGTTCTAAACATGATGTGGTGGTACAGCCATAAAGTTTCCACAGAGATTTTTGAAACAAAAAAGTACTAATTTGAATACATGAAGTGTGCATAAGCTATACCCTTACTTGTCGAAGTTTTGCATGTACCAAAATGCCAGCCCCCCCTTGACATTGGTTAAACTGGGCAAGATGTGCTTTATCATTTCTCTCTAGCAGGCTGACATCAACATACTTGGACATCAAGAGGCTTACTTACAAACCATAGCAGACATCCTGATTCAGAACACAGTCATGTTGAAACAATGTTACTGTCAAAAATAACATTTTTTAACCAAAGTGATCTGACGCTCATTTTAGAAGCTCTTGACACAGATGTGCTAAGGATAAACATTGAGTCCAACATCTACAATAAGGAGGATGAAACATGGAACATCTACACCTTACAGTAAAATTACATCTTTACATAGAAACACAGGACAGTTTCAGGTTATTTGTAGAAATTCATCAACATCAAATCCTCCAATAAAAATTATGTTTCAACTAAGATCTTTACTCTGTCAAAAGTAAATGATTTATATTATTCATGTTGTTCTCATTTTTATTTCTGGATACCAGTTAAGAAAATGACAACAGCCAAAGGAAGAATTAGTACTTAGATAAAAAGTAATATAAAATAATTACATGTTTTAAACAAATCATTTGGATAACATAAAATTCAGTAACTCATATACAACATTAACCATAAAACAAGGCAAACTGTGGGCAAGTGAAAGTTAAAAACTTTTTGACACATGACAGAAAAACAGAGCTGCCGACGTTACTCAAAGCAATCTACTGCTCACAGATGTTCCTCCCACTGTACACACAAACCAAAGCCCACTGCACCAGGTGCAATGTAACAATTTGATTTTGACTACAAAAAATGCACACATTTTGCTAAACAAAAGCTAGAGTTCATTTTTATATAAGCTGTGAGATAAAGCAAGCCTTTCCCCGGTGGTCTAAACCGGGTTTGTTCAACATGCAGAAATGTGCTTGGCTTCCATAGCTGTAAAGTAATGAGGGGGGGGTATGATCACATGATATAAAAACATTTTGCAAGACATGGGGATGGCAGTAAAGTCCCTAACAGGTAAAGATTAGGAAGACCCCAAGTTTAACAAACCCCTGCTGTGTGATGCAACAACTGATAACTTTATAATTATACAATGTTACACCATTAGTCTGAATGTATCAAAGAGGAATTACAGATATAATATAAAAAAAAATAGAAATGCTGTGATAATAAAATGCACCAAGAGCATGTAACGTACAGGTTTTCCACATTAAAGTAATGCCATGATGATAGAATGCACCAAGAACATGTAACGTACAGGTTTTCCACATTAAAGTAACGCCATGATAATAAAATGCACCAAGAACATGTAATGTACAGGTTTTCCACATTAAAGTAACGCCATGATGATAAAATGCACCAAGAGAGTTTAACATACAGGTTTTACGCATTATCTCACACACACACACACACACACACACACACACACACACACACACACACACACACACACACACACACACACACACACACAACAACAACAACACTTTCTGGTTACAGTAGGCAAGGACATTTGGATAGTAAGGGAAGCAAAACAGAACAGAAAATAGCATTACTAAATACTAGCATATTGTGATGTACGTCTACATCTGCTTAAGTAGACTTCATAAAAGTGTACTGAATTTGACAGGATTCAGCTACACAAATCCAATAAAATGCATTTACACTGCATTTTTTATTCTTTTTACTTCCCTGGAGGCTGAGCTACCAGACTTGAAGAAGCTGCTCTATTTCCTCCAAAACAATCCAAATCTCTGACCGAAGCTGATGTCATCACACGCTCCCTTGTATGCTGGTAATGCCTGGTGACATCTGACATAAATTTAAAGTTATATTAAAAAAAAAAAGTTGTGAATTAAAGGGGCCACACTGGAATTTATGGCACCCTATTATTTTGCCCTCAAAACCAGTAAATACTAAGGAATTTGGTACAGTTGAGAGGTATATGTAGGAAGTATAATGGTAGAATAACAGGGGTGGGTGCTAATTAGGGATAGGGGATGGCAGCAAAGAAAAGCTGAGTGGGCTTTCCACCCTCAGGTCAATTTATAAGTGAGAGCAATCAGTTTATAACTGATCCAATGACCAAAAACTCCAGTCTTTACATAAGCCTATCAAATCTGGTGGACATTGTCTATACTCATACCATGTTGCTAATACTCGTACCATGTTGCTAATACTCATACCATGTTGCTAATACTCATACCATGTTGCTAATACTCGTACCATGTTGCTAATACTCATACCATGTTGCTAATACTCATACCATGTTGCTAATACTCGTACCATGTTGCTAATACTCGTACCATGTTGCTAATACTCATACCATGTTGCTAATACTCATGCCATGTTGCTAATGCCTGGAGCTCATTATCTCTATCCATCAGGTTAATACCCTCCCTACCGTCCTTTAAAACCATTCTGAAAGACTTCCTAGTCAAAGGCTGGATCTACTCTTGCTCAACATCAGGACAAATACCTGTTCATACCTTATATCCCCATACTGTCCCTTCTTCACTCACTTCCTTACTTCTAGCAATTTCTCTCCCCTGGCTTTCTCTTTAAACATACGATAAGCCTGCTTTTCTCTCACTTCATACTGCAATTACTGTTTTAATTATGCTACCTTACCTTTAATTTTTCTATAAACTTGTTAAAATGTTCCTAACTGTTCCATCTTTGTTATATAACTTTTATCCATTCTTAACCAGTGTTTAAATATCATGTCTAATTTTGTATAATTATTTAAACTGTATTTGTTGTTTTATTGTTTTTAAAGACCATAAAATTATTATTCTTAAAATGTTTTGTAATACTTTGGAGCTTTTCTCCCTAGGCCTTCACTGAAAATGAACTCCCACCCAATCAGACTTTCCCAGTAATCAAATGTCAGTAAATAAATATATAAGAAAAGCAACATTGAAACACAGATATAAGAATTAATTAGTGACAGTGGATAAGATAAATGCCGACAAATAGTTGGAGAAAGGCAGGGTGATGATGTATGAGAGATGCAAGGGAAAGAAACTGTGAAGCCGTTTTATTAAGGTGCAAATTTGTTCACAGGGAGAAGGAATATAAATTTATAAAGTCACTTACTGCTACTCTTATAAGTAGTGACATTTGTCATTAGCGGTGTAGTGTATGAGTAGTTTATTTCTGAATTCAAACAAATGTTTTCTGCTTGACTGATGTCCTATCCAAGGTGGTTCCTACCTTGTTCCCTTCACTTGCCACAATAGACTGTGCCCTCATGCAGTCCTGAAATGGATGGGAGTTGTTACACTAAGCAGATGCTTTAATACTGTTGTATTATGTATGCTGTTCATGAATATATAGCACCATTTCTCTGCTGCTTTATTGCACTGTGATTGTTTCTGAGCTATACCTAAACTGTTTAAATGCCATTGCATCTTGCACTGTGTTCATGAAAATATAACGCCATTCACTGCTGCCTTATTGAACTGTAATTGCTGCTGAAGCTATACTTAAACTGTTTAAATGCTGTCACATCTTTTACTGTGTATTCCATGCACCAAACTGTAACTGCTCCCTTCCTTTCTCTCTACTAAATCCCCTCACCTGCTGTCGTATTAGAACTGTGTCTGACTTTCCTACCACCTCAACTCCCACTCACTCCTTCACTCCGTAGCCATAGCTCTGCAGCCACGCACTCTCTTACCATACTAAGCCCCAGGCCACCCTCTTCCAAATCTATCTGAACTACCTAACTGCTTCTCTTCGTTCACCTAGCAATAAAACTATAATCCTTTTATCCCTTTTCCATTTCAGCTTACTGGTCCCATCTCCACATCCCAGGTGTCTCCCACTGAACTGCATGCCACCCTACTTCTCGACTCTACAAGGAACTAAACAGGACTACTGAAGTGCTTTCTGACCTACAGCCTCTCCTCAGGAAACACAGAGTGTATGTAAATGTACTGCAGTGTTTTACAACTGTTACTGCTAATATCTATAAAGTACTAAGTAAAGTGTCCCACTGCGTGTTTGCTAGTAGCCTGCCATGGTCTTCAGTCCCCTATCTTCTCCAGATCCCCTTTCACTCCCTTCACCATTTCTGGTAGCCTTTCTTCCCTTGGCCACTAAGTGACAGTGTTCATCCACTCCCTCTTCCAACTCTTCTCCTACAGTAGCCCTCCCCTTTGCTAGTTATCTCCCCAGTAAATCCCCTGATTAGCTTTCCTTTACTACATTGGCCCTGAGTCTTATCCCTGTGTCCCCTTACCTTCGAGCCTGCTCTCAAGCTCCATTGTCTTCCTTCCATTTCACTAATTGTTTCTGGCAACTCCTTTCCTTCACCTCAGCTCTACCCACTCCATTCGCCCTGCGGGCTCAGTCCGCTCCCCCTACCCTACTCCCATTTCCCACCTGCCCCCACTATCTCTACACTTATACTCACTAAACCACTCCCACATCCATACAATCCAATCAACTCTCCCCACCCCTACATCATACACATCACATCTCCCCTTCCTATAAATCCCAACATCCCACCCCTCCTTAGCACTTACCTCACTTGAATCATCCTAATCTACTTTCTACCCTACCTGAAATCCACCCATAACCTGCAATCCTGTTTAACAAATATGAATATAAAACCTGTCTCCATTATAAGCCAAACACTAATTCTCCTCTCCCTATCATACCTTACCCTACTCATAAATCCTACTAAGACCAGTCACTCACCTCCTTATCACATAACCTGTCCATACCCCATAAATGTCAAGAAATCCACACCAATCACATCCCCCTACCTTTACATCATTAACAACTGTATCCTCTTTCTCTATAAACTTATGAACACCCACAACTACTTTTCTCCATCCCTAATCAAACCTCCTCCAACACAGTTCCTGACTTTCAAACTAGACACTAAGCACTCTAAATACTTCTTCTCCCATATCTGTCAACTCATTACCATCCTTCTCTCTTGCAACATTCACCTTAACCCTGGCCCCTGTCCTCCCCACAACCTAAAGTCTCCCCTACTCACCCCCCCTCAGCCAAAAAAACCTTCTTTTCACTACAATAAATGCTCAAAGGTTATGTAACAAAATCCCTAATTTTATGTGTGGCTTCTTCATAACCAACCAGACATTCTGGCCATCTCAAAAACCTGGCTAAAAACCGAATTCAAAGACTCTAAACTCATCCCTCCCAAACACTACATCATTAGGAAAGACAGGACCCATAAGAAAGGTGGTGGGGTAGCACTCTTCTATTCCTCCTCCTTTTCAGTCACTCCCTATACTAAACCCATTCCCCAGTTCGCCAATGCCGAACTAGCTCTAGCCCTACTTCAGATAAACAAACATAAACATATATGCATAACCACTCTCTACATACCTCCTGGAGACAACATCTCCATTCTCAAGGATATCCTCTCCTGGTTGTCTTCTAACATTAGCAACAAGACCATAATCCTTGGTGATGTCAAAATTAACTGGACCTCCATTCAATCTCCCACATGCTTCCTAAACCTTAATCGATGCAACTTCTCACAGCTAATCAACTCCATTACTAGACCCTCCAAGGACTACTTCTTCAGCAGTACCCTTGACTGGATTCTAGTCTCTCACCCCCATCATATCTCTGACAGTGGTACCCTACCCGACTCCCTTAGTGATCACTTTCCCTCTTTCACTCATTGCCTCCACTCCTGCCTACAACTATCTCACACTTACATCTCCAAACACTCCCTAAAGAATTTCTGCACTGAAACATTCTGCAACTCTCTAAAACACCTAAATTGGAGCCCACTAAAAACATTCTCCATAGATGATGCTGTTACCTATTTCAATACAATATTTTTAAACCTAATAAATACTTTTAATTCTTTTAGTTCTAGAGGGTACAAAAGTAACACTGCCCATAGTTAACCAAAGAAACCTTAACCTTCATGCACCAAAGAGAAAAAGCCTAGAAACACTACCAGAAAAATAAAACTCCCTCCTCTCTGAATGATTTTAAACTACTTTGTAACAAAGTAAAAAAAAGTATTGGACCCAACTGAAAATCCTATATCTCCATACTCCAAAACAACCACAAGACAAACCCTAAAATATTCTGGAATTGTATCACCACCTTCCTCAATCGTGGCAAAAAAGACAGTCCCTGCCCTGATCCATATGCCTCTGACTTGGCCTTAGCCACCCAATTTAATTCCTTCTTCATTGACACCATAGCCAACCTAACAACATCTTTCACTACCAATGCTCCACCTCCACCATCTCCTAGCTCTACCTCCACAAACACTACCAGCTCTCATCTCCCTCCTTTCTCTGTCAAACCCATCCCCACATCTACCATAAAAAACTTATTTCAAACCTGAAAGCTTGGCCTAACACCCCTAATGACCTTCCTTCCTACTTTGTAAGAATAACTGCTGAAACCATTGCTTTCCCTATCTCTATTTAAATAAACCGTTCATTCCAAGAAAACTATGTACCCCAACTCAGGAAAAAGGCCTTTATCATCCCTATTCATAAAGAGGGCAACAACAATATTCCCAACTTCCGTAATATTGCCATCTTATCCCCATCTCTAAAATACTAGAAAATGCATTCACCTACAACTTTTACCCTATCTCATAGATAACCATCTGCTTACCTCCACACAAAATGGTTTCAGACCTGGCCACAGTACAACCACTGCTCTCCTCTCCTTCCTCAAAACCATTAACAAAACCCATGACTCTGGCTATCTAGTGTCTACCATCCTCCTGGAGGTATCCAAGGCCCTTGATACTATCTCTCACAACCTTCTTCTATCCAAACTCTCTAATCTTAATCTATCTGTCTCCTTTATCAACTGGTTCACTAGTTACCTCTCTGACAGAAAACAGGCTGTGAAATGGAAGAAAATCACCTCCTCCTTTCTCAAGACTCCCACAGGTGTACCCCAGGGTTCCATATTAGGTCCCTTACTAATGACTTCCATCAATCCATCCCTAATGCTAAACAAATCCAATATGCAGATGATTCTACATTCATATGTTCTGCCACCTCCATTTCTTTGCTCCTAAAACTAACCCAAGAAGCTTTCTCTTCCACTGGGCACTG
Source organism: Protopterus annectens (assembly GCF_019279795.1). Lineage (NCBI taxonomy): Eukaryota > Metazoa > Chordata > Ceratodontiformes > Protopteridae > Protopterus > Protopterus annectens. The sequence continues at coordinate 1,262,178,622 of NC_056729.1, forward strand.
GATGTTAAATAACCACCTAGCACTCAATGCATCAAAAACTAAACATGGTATTTACTCCCTCTAAAAACATTACTATAGAAATGAACTCTTTCTCTGTTACCAGCCAAAACAATACCCCACTCAAGACAGTACCCAATGCCAAACTTTTACGTGTCCTCATCGATGAACAGTTTACGTTTGATATCCACATACAAAACAATATCAAGAAAACCCACCAGAAACTTGGTATGCTGTACCACCACAACCGATACCTCACTCCCTCCACTAAGTCTGTTCTCTCTACCACTTACCTTATTCTTTCTCTCCTATATTGTGCTCCACTTCTCACTAACCTACACACTTCCCTAAAGATAAAACTTCCAAGTTTGCTACAGGCTACAAATCCTCCACCCACCACTGTAATGCCCTCCATAAACTGAATTGGCTAGAGATCCCCAATTATCTCATGTATACTCAACTCATTCATGCTCACAAACTTATCTTCTGTCCATCTCAATGTCCCTCTACTGCCTCTTGTCTCAAAATGCATCTACCAGATAGACTCCTCAGATCCAATAACCAGAATCTGATTGAACTTCACAAACCTGCTTGTCCACCATGCTAACACTTACTATCCTTCTCTCTAGCACGGCTTTGGAACTCACTTCCACCTCTCATTCACACCACTTACAACCACTCTAACTTCAAAACCCTGCTCCATTCACATCTCACATTCATCTAGGAATGCTCCTGTTCTCACCCCAAATAACTCATTTGGCATTATACCCTGTTTCCCACTCTTTCTCCCTCGCTCCTTTCACTAACCTTCTTCAACTCTTACCAACCTTACTTCCCTCATCTCTACATTCCAAATACACTAAACAGGCAAACAACCAGCTGGTAAACATAAACTGTTCCACCAAACAAGCAAAGATAGCAGCAAAGCAAAATATGGTAGCAGTTGTACGAAGTATAGCTCCAGACAACATAAAATTAACCAAGAACTTTAATATTCGGTAAGCACTTTCACCACTATCTGTGGCTTCTTCAGACCATATACAAATATAAAAACACACACAAAGAGGTTTTTAAGCTGTCCCTGTATACCTCATTAACCTGAAAGACCACTCCCAGTCAATCAAGTTACTGTAGACACACCCCCTTTTAAAAGTATCAGTACCTTCATCTATATTACATAGTATTAATTTAAAATACAATTTAAATAGCACATTAAAAGTCTATTTCAGCAGTCAAAGCATTCATAGGCATCAACAAGCATTTAATATTTGAAAACATTTCAGAACATTGTTTCTATCAGCAGTATGTCAAATGCTATATATTATGCTAAACATCATTATTTAAACAACAATTATACTGAAAGTCTCTGTTCATTATATATTCTTTACTAGAATCATATTGCACTATGTTATCTGCTTTTCTTCAGATATATGCTGTTACTTAAAAAGTATTACAATAACAAATCTAGGTCTAACCTTCTATACACTCCTACTAATTCTAATAGTGTAAATAAAGCTGCAGTTTAAAATGCAAATAAATTACCCATGCCATGTGTTCAAATTCCATTTTAAAACTCAAATTTGTCCCATCACATTTTCGACTGTTAAACTTGTCCAGCAAGTGTAATCCACCTAAGATATACTTATATTGCACCCTCTTTGTGCTATATTCCATTTCCAAAAGTTAGAAATGTTAGAAATGAAACAGTGTGTTTGTCGTCATTGCAGTGCCTCTGCGCATGTGCAATGATGTCATCACACTCGACAAATGCTCCGTTTTACTTCTTCCCACTTTCTTCATTTAATTTTAATAGACAGCTAAGTATTATAAAATATATATCTCATTGCTAAATAATCTAGAATACGTCATAAATTCATAAATGTAGACAGTTTTAAACAAGGTAGGTTTATGTTTTTCTCATAGAAACAAATCATACCATTGCATTTCTGTCTTTCATACGTCAATATGCCCTCTGGTTGGCATAATGATTAAGGCATTTGCCTGCAAGTATATGTAATATAAGCAGTCGGCACATTATATGGATACATCCAGGCTCAACTTTAAACAAATATAATAAACATGACTATAACTCTATACCTCTGGGCAACCCATTCAAACCATAAAATGTATATTCTATGGATAACAATAGTTCAATTCATATATATAGGCAGTTTGGTGCAAATATATATGTCACCAGTTAAAAATCAGGACTTCTTGCATGTTCTTGTCCTACATATAAACCCCCAGTATATACTTTATATGACACTCGGAACATTATATTGTTGTTTACCAAAAGCATTTTACACAGCTTTGTAGTACTTAAGATATACCCTGGGATTCATGAAGCTCAGTGCAAGGACGGTGTTAGTCTTGTGCCGACCGGGTGGCGTAGAGATGGCGCAGCAGCGCCACATGCATATTAATGACAGTGTGCTGCCACAACAGCCACGTGCATAGGAAACCTGTGCGAGTGCAGGGGGTGTGTCTAAGCACTGCATGGAGGCGTGAACATGCCGACTGCAGACGCGCAACCTAATATGCTGACTAGTACAGCCTGCCTCTAATAATAATCACTCCTGTCAGTGTCCCTGGATATAGAAATGTATGCAAAGCATACAAGACAGTTCCAAGAACACCAAAATAAAAAGTAAACATAAAGGCACATAGCTGAATATTGAGTCCCCGTCCCACGAACAAATGACATTTAAAACCCTGTTCCCGTATTCCATTGTAGTGTTGATTGTTATACCAAGTGGAAGCGAAACGCAGCATGTTAGCATGCCGCCGTCCTATGCTAAGCCTAGCCCAATGGTTAGGGTTACCACCCATCCCACTTTGTGAGGGACAGTCCATCTCTGGGCAGCTGTGTCCTCACCAACAATATTAAAATGTTAAATGTCCTGCGATCGTAGGACATAATTATGTGCCATATTTTATGTAATAGTTCCATAACATAAGTATGTCTGTATGTAAAATACCTAAATGTTACAGGAAACAGAATAAGCAAGTAGCTGCTACAACAATACGCCTGCATTCAGGCATAAAACTAAAGTACTATCCTTTGTACTGGCCGTGGGTATGTGTTGGTCTGTAAATTCTGATGTTTGCCCTGAAAATGTCCCACATTGGTCATTTGAAAAGGTGGTAACCCTACAAATGGTCAGAGCATTCGCCTAATATCTGCCCATTCGTGGTCGAAGTCGTCCTTGTCTGGACGGCCCAAAGATGAATGGGTATTACCCAGGTCTACCTACCATGTCATGAAAGATAAGTATTTGCGCGTACCTATGTGCATGAAGTACAGCATGTGGAAGATCAAAAATGCTATGGTAGTCCCCACAACCATATTTGTACCAGAGATATGTAGTGTATGCAATGTGTTTGGTCATCTGTGCCATGGGCTGTGAACCAGAGAAGGGATGGATGGTTAGTGTGGAATATGGGGGTGGGGGGTGATGGGTAATGTAATAATTCGCCAAGTGTATACTGGGTAGGATGCACAATAGGTGAACTGGAGGTGTACGATGGAGCAGTGGGTGAATCAGAAAGAAAACCAAAGAGCAAACATGTACATCCGCAATACAACCTGACAGGCCATACTGTAGAACACAATCCCACAAATGTATGAACATTAATAAGTGAGATACACATGTACAGAAACATTAGCGGGTCACACCCACATAATGGTCTGGCCTGAACACAGCCATCCAACCCCAATACACCTGGATACATAATTGAATATCCATCATTCCCTCCACAGCACACCACCCTCCCCCTCCTGAATGTCCACCAATACCACCCATACTCGGGCTGCTAGCATGGTGCAGCCATATCTGCCCATAGTGACCCCTACTCATATCTACTAGGCAGTCTCACCCTAGGCAGTTCCAGGATTGCAAACTATTTATCCCTTGCATGTATAACTCTACCTCATTTTCGTAAATCCAAAAGAATCGAGGTTATTGGTCTGTAAAATTTTTGGATATCCCTCATGGGATAAGCATCTGTTTCAAAGAATAGACTTGGTGACACAACACGATGTCCAGTTCCGTAAACATCTGGACACATGTGGTATGAGCAGTAGTTGTCACCAACCCTGCTCAACCTCCAGCCGGTCCTGCAGAGCCTACGACCTGGGAGTAAACACCTGACCATGATGCACGTCTCACCATGGGAATATATACCTTACACATGTTCACATGAAGCATCCCCAGAGCCATCTTCCAAATAGTACATGTCCACGAACTGTATACCCAGTCCAGGTTCCTCATCGTAATTATGCACACAACCCCTGTATACAAATGGTACAGGTACCTCCCATATGTGGTCATTCATATACATGGCCATGTATAACTCCAGATATGTAGGCATATCTATAAACATACATAGGTGTATTCGCATAGCTACACATCACACATACATGCATATAGGTAGTTGTCATGTATGTGTTCAATCCATAAACATGTATACTTGCAAATGTATACATATGCGTCGCATATGCATAGTAACATGTACACCACCAACTGTCACATTTGTCGCCATTACCGTGGAATGGCAGTAGTAGAGTCATATACCCCATTTACCATTCATAGAGGATGTATCATGGATGGTTTAGTGTTAAAACCAGTGACTATGGTGTACCTGTTCCTAGGTCCAAGCCATGCAATGGCTAATATTATTTGAAGGTCACAGCAACAGCGGTCAGATATAGAGTGATTAAGGCGCTGTAAATCAGACGTAAGTAGGCTTACCACCTGTTCCACTTTGTGAGGGACGGTCCCTCTTTGGGCAGTTGTGTCCTGACCAAATATATTACAAATGGTAAATGTCCTGGGAATGTAGGACATAATTATGTCCCATACTTCATGTAATAGTTGCATAGAATAGTTATTTCTGTATGTAAAATATCTACATGTGACAAGAAACAGAATAAGCAACTAAACTGCTACAAGAATAAGCTCTCATTTAGGCAAACAGGTAATGTTCTATTCTTTGTACTGACAGTGGGTATGTGCCGGCCTGTAAGGTCTGATGTGTGTCCCGAATATGTCCCACTGTGTTCATTTGAAAAGGTGGCAACCCTAGACGCAAGCGGGTATGCAAGCGTGTATGCGCAACGGTATGTGGCGGTCATTCAACAGTATGGGTAATGTAAATAGGCATGTAGGTGTATATGCATGTGTATGTACAGACAGGTATAATCTATAACTAGTTATATATATATATATATATATATATATATATATATATATATATATATATATATATATATATATATATAAAGAATGAACATGGTCACAATATAGCAGTTATAACGAATGTGAAGGGGAAAAAGCAGCGGATCCCCCCATAATATTTAGTGCTGTCATATCAAGTTGGCCAGAGAGGAGCACACCTCTGCATCCCCAACCACAGGTAGGATGCTAAACGTGGAACTAACTACGTCCACATGCTATGTATGACCTTTAAACAGGTACAGGGCAGTCCCAGTCAACATTCGGACAAGCCGAAAATTGGAAGACTAATTGAACACTGTCAGAAAAATATGTATTAGTATATGTATTAGTAATATGCTTAGTGCATTTAGAGCTTGAAAAGGGTTAACACATTTATTCTATTTTACACTGCATAAATCTGTACAAATTGCAGAAGCTTTCTGACCTTGTATTGTCATGAAATATGCACAGCCAAAATCTTTGCTGATGCCTTGGAAATTTACTGAGAAGCAGATGATTTCTGCTTGTGTCAGGAAAATAATGAATAGAACAATACCACTTGTATAAATGCTATGAAACTTGGACAAGGAGTTCCGCTTGTGCTATGAGAAAATACACAGCTGCAGAAGCTATAGATAATTAGAACAAAGACTGCTTGAAAATATGAACTGCAATCAGCATTTGCTTGTGTCTGAGCTAGAAAAGTACCTTGAAATGTAACACATGCATTAGAACTATACAATAGAAGCTTGTAACGGGTTAGTCCATACCAAGGCCAGGTTGTTTTTCTCAAAAGGTTTCTCACAAATCTAGTCATGTCAGAAGAAAAACTGAGTAACATCTGCTGTAGAACAATACTGAAAGTTGTGTTTGATTACGTCAGCTATAGAAGGCCATGTCTTGTAAAACAGTATAAGAATAGCATACTTCCTGTTAGTAGTTAGGCAAAATATTGTATTTGCATGTTTTTGTCTCATAGGTTCATAGGTTCATACTAGGCTATCTGCCCTAGGGCATTTATAAGCCTAGCCAGAGTGTGTTTGGCTTTCGCCACCCATTTTAAATTAATTTTGCTATGCCCTTTTTTGAGGTTAGTATACTGTGCCTCTGTCTAGCAGTGACACAGAAGTGATACCCGGGGTAAACCTACAATCTCCCATCCACTCATCAAGATTCCTCTTGAAGAGAGTTAATGTGGGACTCTGCCTAACCTGGACTGGGATTTTATTCCAGAGTGAAGTGAGCCTCTGGGTTATGAATTTGTCCCTCCAGCATGTCCTATTTATTTCAGTGCTGAGGTTCAAGTCTCTTAAGCGCGTAGCTCAATGGGATTTGGATTTTCTGAGGTGCAGCATGTCCATTAATTCCGGGTTGGACGTGGCTTTATACATCAGGCACAGATCACCACTGAGCAGGCGGTATGCCACTGAGTAGAGCTGGAGTTTCTTTAACCGGGCAGCATATGGCATCTGTTTGAGCCCATTGATCCTCTTGGTGAGGTACTTTTGGGGTCTTTCCAGTTGCTGCAGGTGTTTGGTAAGGTACATTCCAAAAGTGGCATTGCACTCAATTATGGGCCTGATGAGGGATGAGTAAAGAGGCACGATGACCTCCCCTGATCTAGATGTGAATCCCTTCATGATTAGGTGGGCTATATAAAATTTTTTCTAACCACTTTGGCCACGTGGTTATCAAATGAGAGATTGCTATCAACTTGGGTCCCCAGGTCCCTAATTACTTCTTCTGTACTTAATGGATTACCACCTATGTGGTAATTTGTGGGCACTTTGTTTTTGCCAAAGGGGATGACTATACACTTTTTGGCATTTAGCTTGAGGACATGGCTCTGGCACCAGTTGTCTGTTTCTATGAGGCCCTTTTGGAGAATGCTTGTGTCAGCTGGAGAGTTGATTATGGCACCCAGTTTGCAGTCATCTGTGAACTTGGTCAGCCAAAGTCCTTCCGTGTTGGCCTGTACCTCCGAGAAATATATACCGAACAAGAGAGGTCCCAGGACTGAGCCTTGTGGGATGCCACTTGTAACTGGTTTTGAGTCTGACATGGCTCCATTAATTCTAACCATGTGGGTTCTGTCCTTGAGCCAGTTTGCAACCCATCTAGTGACATAGGGGTTTATATTTAAGCTGGTGAGCTTATCTATAATGCCCAAGTGGGGTATTGTATCAAAGGCTTTTGCGAGGTCCAGGTAGACTGTGTGGACCACCTTCCCCTCGTCAATGGCTTTGGTGACTGTTTCAAAGAAATCGACCAGGTTTAAGAGGCAGGATCTGCCCTTAACAAAGCTGAACTGGGTAGGATCCAGTGTCTGTAGGTCCCCAATATCTTTATTTATGAGGTCCATGATGATCCTTTCCATAGCTTTGCAGACCAAGCTAGTCAGGCTTATGGGGCAATAGTTTCCAGGATCTGTTGAGGCACCACCTTTGTGGAGAGGGACCACTGTTGCTGTATGCCACTCTTTGGGTACATATCCTGTAGTAAGGCTGAGATTGAACAGTAGTTTTATGTTTGGGTTTAGCTCTTCTTGGAGTTCATGTAGGACACAGCCCGGGACACCGTCTGGTCCCATTGATGCTGTGTTTTTTGCTTTGGAGAGGGCAGCTCTTACCTGAGCAACTGAGATGTCAGGGGGGCAGCACACTGCTGGGATAGATATTTGCCCTTTTGGTGGGGTGGGGGGGAGAAGTTTGTGCTGAACCTGTCAGCTAGGATGTTGGCAATGTCTGTGGGTTCGGTGTATTTTTTGTCATTTTGGACTAATTCTGAGCATATCTGGGAATTCCCACCCAGGTTCCTAACATAATTAAAGAAAGCCTTGTGATTATCCTTAGTGTCCTGTGCAATACTTCTCTCGAAGCTGGCCTTAGACGATTTTATGAGTGCCCTTAGTTTTTTGCTAATACTGATCAGAGATGCCTTCCCTTTTTGGGATTTTGCTCTATCATGTAGTAGCTTCCTCCTTCTATTGTATAGTTTGTTTATGGCTGGGGTCCGCCAGACAGGACGTATGCCTTTGGAGGATTGGGTCTTGGTTTTATTTGGGATTGAATGATCCATGCATTCCTGAAGGTGTTCATAGAATGCATTTATAAAGGATTCTGTGGTCTGGGCTGTATTTTCCACAGGCCTGGGGGCTTTGAAGGATTCCACCTTGGTTTTGAGGAGTGTGAAATTTGCTTTAGAGAACTTTTTCACTGTGGTTTTCTGGGCAGGGGGTGGGGATGGGATGTGAATATCCAGTGAGATTAGTTTATGGTTGATCTTACCAGTGAGGGATACACTTCTGGTCTGGAGCATAGAGTCCCAATGTTGGTGATGATCAGGTCCAGTATGTTTTCCCCTCTTGTGGGAATGGTAACAAGTTGTTCCATAGCATTTGTGTTTATAAATTCTAGGAACCTTTGGGATAGGGTGTTGGAGCTAGAGTAATGCTTCCAGTCTATGTTTGGGTAGTTGAAGTCACCCAATATAATGGTGTTTGGAGAGACCTTTATATTTTCCAGTGTTTTCAGGAAGGCCAAGTGGGGTTCCTGGGTTTGGGAGGGTGGTCTGTAGCAGGCTATAAACTGGAAGGCAGTTTTACCCACTGTTAGTTGCACATGGATAGTCTCTGATGTTTCATGCTGTGCCACCAAACCTGGAGGTGTGGGTATCTTTGACGACTATTGATACTCCCCCTTTTTGTGGTTTGGTCCAAGTTTTGGGGCCGAAAAGCATGGTATGAGTTATAACCTGATAGTGCTGGGGTGCTCTTGGGAGCCTTGAACAAGGTTTCTGTTACTGCACAGATATCGATGTTCTCCATGCTAGGGAGAGTTTTGACTGCATGCATCTTAAGGTTTAGACTTCTGGCATTGAGTAGCATTACTCTTAGTTTCTTATCCCTTGTGATACCTATGGAGGTGGGCTTGCTTTTGAGCCTTGCCTAAAAAAGGCACTATGGGGGTAGCAAGAGCCTTTGCCAATATCCAAAAGCCCAGGGGTGACAGGTGCAAGCTGTCCCTAGCAAAGCATTGTGGCTTGTCGAGCATGTCATCCCAGGCTGACAGGCATTAGATCCCCTTTGAATGACACCAATACTTAAGCCAATTGTTGAAATTGATCATCTTGTCTTCATATTGTGGCATCATTCTTGGTGAGGGTAAGATGCTACTCGAGGTCAGGGTCATACTGACCTGGGCTACATGCTCAGAGAGCTCCTCTATGTCTCTTATCACACATCAAGATTCCTCTTTGAAAAGAGTCAATGAGGTCCAGCATGTCCTATTTATTTCAGTGCTGAGGTTCAAGTCTTCGAGCTGGTTTCTTTAACCGGGCAGCATATGGCATCTGTTTTGAGCCTCTTCCTCTTGGTGGTTAGGTTTTGGGGTCTTTTTTTGCTGCAGGTGTTTGTAAGGTAGGTACATCCAAAAAGAGGCATTGTACTTATGGGCTGATAATAAAGGATGAAAGAGGCAGCTGATGACCTCCCTAATCTAGATGTGAATCCCTTCATGATTAGGTGGGCTATAATTTATGGTCCATGATGATCCTTTTTTCCATTCTTTGCAGACCCGCTAGGTCAGGCTTATGCTTATAGTTTAGCCAGGGGTCCATTGAGGCACCACCTTTTGTGGAGGGACCACTGTTGCTGTACACAACTCTTTGGGTACATATCCTGTGTAAGGGCTGAGATTGAACAGTAGTTTTATGTTTGGGTTTAGCTCTTCTTGAGTTCATCTTTGGAGGGCTCCACCTGAGCATCTGATGATCTGAGATGCAGGGCAGCACTGGGATGATAGATATTTTTTTGGGGGAGGGGGGGGAAGTTTGTTTGCACTGAACCTGTCAGCTAGGATGTTGGCAATGTCTGTGGGATCAGTGTATTTTTTGTCATTTTGGACTAATTCTGAGCATATCTGGGAATTCCCACCCAGGTTCCTAACATAACTAAATGTTCATTTTTCATGTAGTCCAGGGAGGTACGTCTCAGGTCATGCACACCAGCATGGACAATGACTAAGTCATATTTGTACTTGCCTTGGAGTGACCTGAGTGCTTGTGTTATGTGGTGGATCCTAGCGCCCAACAGGCAGCTCACCGTTACCTTCTCCTTGTTCAGCCTGGTGAGTGGGAAGTCAGTGTGTCTGACAATAGAGTCACCTATTACAAGTGTATCAGGTGTGTTGTTTAGCCTTAAGGGCTGTGACTGTTCGGCACACTGGCTTTGTGAGCTATGTGTTGCACATGTTTTGTTTTGGGGTAGCGGTTGCTTGGGTGTCTGCTTTGGTGGTCTCTTCTGCTAAGGCAGATTTTTATTTAGAGCCTCCGAGTATGTTTTTGTGTGTTTATGTGTTTGATTTGCTGTCGTGGTAGGTCTATGTGAGACTGGAATTGTAGTGAGTGTGGTTTCCTTCTCCTCCTGACTGGTTAGGCCAGTACTGAGTTGAGAGAGCTTAGCCTCCAGTTTGGCTATATAGTTGCATCTCTCACATGTGTTGGAATTTGTTGGGAGGAAGAGAGGGTTGTCTGTGTACATGAGGCAGTTGTAACATTGCCTCAAGATTCCCAGATTCACCAGCTGGACCGGAGAGGAGATTGACAACTGACCTTTGGACATGCTAGAATAGTATTGGGAATTCCTTTATAATTGAAAAAAGGGCTAATGGGGAACAAGGTACTCAAGGGGAGTTTGTGAGGGTGTAGTGCTTTTAATTTTTTAGTGCTGACTTATATAATTGCTTTAGTGAGCAAGTGCCAGGTAACTTAAATGCAATGTGTTACAGGTAACTTAAATGCAAAAACGACAAACAGTAACTTTCTTTCAAGTGAAACAAGAAAATAAGTACAGTAAGCAATGCAGATATCACTAGGGATCCACAGAAGCACTGAAAGGCCATGTTTTAGGTGGAATTAGCATTTCAGGGAAATAATCAAACAAACAACAAGCATACAAACAAAGCTAGATTCAGCAGGCCTGAATCTAGTCTATGCTACAGCAAACAAGGTGTACCAATTTCAGTAAGAAACAGTTCAAATATGCAGGCACTATAAGCCTTTAATCAGAAATTCCCAGCTCAGAAGGGCAGAGTCCAGCCTCTCCTCCCACAAGAGTGCAGACCATGAACCTTCTTAATGTAAAATAACTGGCCTGAATCCCAAGTGCTTAAACCAGAACTAATACACTTTTAGAATAACAGACACTGAGCCCTCAATCAGCAGTTCCCAACTTAGAAGGATGCAAGCTACCTGTCCTGCCACCACAGTGCAGGCCACAAACCTTCCTAATGTAAAACAACTGGTCTGAAGCCCAAGTGCATAATCCAAAAGACTTAGAATGATAGCTACACTTTAATCAAGTTACTACCAAGCAGTGATAAATGCAATTGAATACTTTAAAGAATGCCTGGATTAGTGCTCAAGTTATACAAACAAAGCTAGATTCAGCAGGCCTGGTTCTAGTCTATGCTACAGCAAACAAGGTATACCAATTTCAGTAAGAAGCAGTTCAAATATGCAGGCACTATAAGCCTTTAACCAGAAATTCCCAGCTCAGAAGGGCAGAGTCCAGCCTCTCCTCCCACAAGAGTGCAGACCACAAACCCTCTTAATGTAAAATAACTGGCCTGAAGCCCAAGTGCTTAAACCAGAATTAATACACTTTTAGAATAACAGACACTGAGCCCTCAATCAGCAGTTCCCAACTTAGAAGTATGTAAGCTACCTGTTCTGCCACTACAGTGCAGACCACAAACCTTCTTAATGTAAAACAACTGGTCTGAAGCCCAAGTGCTTAAACTAAAAGGCTTAGAATGAGTTACACCAAGCAGTAATAAATACAATTGAGTACTTTTAAGATGATGCAAAAGCAAAATAAAGTAGGAAGAAACACAAATACAGTAAAAGCAGATACATTTTTTTGAATGAGCAAATGAGATGGGCCCAGGAGTTACAGGACAGAAACAAGTGCAAATGCAGGCCTTCAAATCAGAAAGTTGAGAGAGATGGAAGACCGCCCAAATGGCCAATAACTACAAATTCTGGGCCAGAACCACTCCTTATGTGGTAGACAGGTTACCTAATGCTTACCACTCCCACTGATAAGCTAGAAGGCTTCCCTCCAACACAGAAAGGCTTGGGGGGCTCAGAAGCTTACAAACAGTCCTGGATACAGCAAATCTGTATCTGGAACACTAATTACAGGAAAGGTAGGAAGCAGGCTTACAATTTTTTTTTTTCAGAAAAGTAGCAAAAACAGTAGTAAAAACAATTTACATGCAGTGCAAGCTGGCACACTTGAGTATGTAGCAATATTAGTCCACACACAGTTTGAAAAAATGTAATTAAATTAAAAAGGACTAAAAGCAAGTGCAGAAAGGGTTTATTGGGTAGAATGCGGTAAAGAGATGGGACTGGGGGAGTGTCCTAGATCAAATCTACAGTGGGGCGGGCACTGCAAAAGCCACCAAATTTAAACTACAACCAAGAACAGGGAGGGGGGGTTGGGAAGACAGTTTCAACAGAGCTGTCGTCTCCTTGCTGCAAGTTATTAAATGTGCCTTAACTGAACCTTACATGTATTGGTCTTTGAATTTTTTTCCTTTGACAGATTAGTCCTTCGGACCGGAAATCCTTACTTTGCCTCAGATCAGACAGGCCAGGTAGCTTGAAACCATATGGGGAAGAAACCACATCAGTTCTTATTTGAAAAGCCCTCTGACTGAATTGTCGTACAAAAGAGGCCAGCCACTTTCTGATCTGTGACTGAAGGACGGGTTTACACGAACCAGGTGATCAATCACGAAGGCTCAGGTAAGGTGAATCTACCTTTTTTTCTGTTTTAGATCAGGGACTAGATTTGCATTGTTTTTGTCAGGACTATATTTTCATAAGTCAGGGACAAAAAAAGATTGCTGTCTTGTCATAGATCAGGGAAAAAGAGCAGGTAGGCAGTCATTCTGAAGAGACTATAACAAAATCCGTGGTACCACCTTAAAAAATAAGGAGTTATGTAACGATTAAAAGGATAGAACAGAATGGGTAATAATTTCACAAAAAGATCCCATAATCTGCCGTTAACCGAAGACGCGAAATACATGCAGTCACAGCATGCTGATACTATTAAATACTATTCAAAATGGGTTAATAAGTATGAATTTGACGGTAAATTAGAAAAATCCTTGCTTGTTAAACTTGTCAAACAGCTTAAAACCGATTCTAGAGGTCAGGTAAAAAAGCAGCGACAATTAGGAATTCCTCAGGCACACAGGTGGATTGAGGAAGTAAACCGTAGGGAACAAAAAAGCAATAATTCAAAAGCAATGTTTTTAGATAAGGAGGACAATAACTTAGTAATAGCATCAGCCCCTCCTCCCTTACCAGAATATGAAGCAAGTGAACAAGTTAGTCCACCCCCGCGATATCCTGCTGTCACTGTAAATAGAGACACTACAAAAGCGAAACTGTTTATTAGAGATGCCGTCGAGACCAGGTCTCGAACACGGGCAGGTAATTCAAAAGGGGACATTGAGCTATATCAAATGGGTAGAAATTCACGATCTATGAGTGAAGAAGAAATATGCCCACTTATAGAAGTGCCTAATCCTCAGGCAGGGCAAGAAGGTCAGGACCCAACTATCCTAGTGTATAGACCCTGGACTCTGGAAGACATCCGGAAAGCCACTGAGGGAATTCCCCATCCAAAAGTTAATTTTAGAAAGTTCTTAGAAGATTTGCAAGGAATGAGGCTGAGTTATAATTTAAACAGAGAAGAGGTAGAAAAAGTAGTCAGACAAATTGTGGGACCAGATTGGCACATGATTAGTGGTGACTGGAATCCCCGTGACACTGTGCTCAGGCCCCTCCCACATAGCAGCGCAGAACTAGACAACAGAGTGAAAGGTCTTACAGACCGTATCTCTGAGAAATGGAAGCCTAGGGCAGACTGGACTTGCATTAATCAATGCATCCAACAAGAAGGCAAAACTGTTGACAGATATTATGCCAGACTGTTAGAATGTTTTAATAACCATTGTGGAATGCAGGTTCCTGAAGATCAGACACAAGATTCCCCATATGAGCAGCAGTTAAAGAATGCATTTTTGAAAGGCAGGATTGCACCCATAAGCAGTTTTATTACAAAGCACATGGTAGATCATCGTACAAGCAGGTTACAGTAATTACTTGAATATGCTAGGCATGCTGAAAGGCATTTTAATAGCAAAAAGAAAAAGAAAGCCCAAGCATTTTCTGTAGAAGATGGAGCAGAAGTTTATGTAGTACAGTCTGGGAAAAAGGGCAAGAGAAATGCCCAGGGAAACAAACAATCTGATCAGCGATCAGAGGACTTTGAAGGGCAAAAGAAAAGGGGTGAATGTTTTAAATGCGGTAAAAAGGGACACTTGGCAAGGGATTGCAAGAAAAACAAGAAGGCAACCATGGAAGACAAGGAGGGTGAGAACTGACTATATGATAGTCAGGAATCACTAGAAGGGGATAGCAGAGATATGACAAATAAAAATGTGATAGAGGGAGTAGAGAATGTGACAGAAGGAATGGAGGAAGTGCAGGAAGTTACGGATAGTGAAGAAAATTAAATATTGGATTTAGCTTTATTGAGCTTAGAGCTTTATTTAGCAGACATGAAACCAGAAGTTACACTCCTGGTAGAAGGGAGGGAAGTCAGATTCTTGTGTGACTCAGGGGCATCACGGACCCTGATACATCCCTCCAAACTGCCAGAGAATTCAGAGTCACCTGATTACATACTAGTGAAAGCAGCTAATGGACATCTGTATCGGGAGCCCCTCACCCATAATATTGCAATAACTGATCCAGTTTCAGGATTGACCCAGAAAAGTAAAATTGTTGTTTCTGCAAAATGCCCAGTAAATCTCTTGGGCAGAGACCTTATGCAGCTATTTAGCATAGCAGTAGTTCCGACTATGCAGGGTATGGAAGCACAGCGACAAATTGATACCTTTGCAGTGCAATCGGAGGGAGAAATGTTTTATTGGTACAGCCAGGACTTGGTTATGACTGGTCCAGGGGCAGTAACCGAAGAGTTGATGAATGTAGCCATCAGCAAGTTTCCCTCCCTTGACATTGATAAACAGCATTTGTTGCACTGTACTCTGTATTATTGTAACACACCAGGACCTGATAAGAAATATGAGCAAGAATTGTTTAGAAATCATGCAAACAGATTGATATTATATAATCTGTACTGGGACATGGAAGGGAACAGTGTAGCCAGCTGTTCATTGCCCCAGGAGTTTTTTGCACTCTATAAATCTAATCGATTACCACATGTTAGCTTAACTAAGGACAAGAATATAAAATGGGTAGACCTAGGAGAAAAGGTTACGAGGTGGGAGAAGCAGACAGAGTTAGAACTGTCAGAACAAGGAATACAAAGGCAGAAGTTGAATTGGATAACTCAGACCCACCCAGCTGTACACTTGCAGTCTAGCAAGGACAGCTGATTAGCACTCCTATTGAAGGAGGAAGAGAATGCCTTACAGAATATACCAGAGACTCTCTGGTCAACAGGAAAATCAGATGTAGGACTTATTCATACAGCGGGACCAGTTACTATTATGCCAAAGTCAGCATTTAGACCTCAGAAAAGACAGTATCCCTTAAGAAAAGATGCAGAGGTAGTAATCAAACCTATTATAGCAGCTTTACTTAAGGAAGGGGTGCTGGTGGAATCTCCTGATTCATCATGTAACACGCCCTTATTTCCTGTTAAGAATGCAAATGGAGAATGGTGTATGGTCCAAGATTTACAAGCCATAAATGATGCAGTAATACCAAGGGCACCTACGGTGCCAGACCCACACACCCTGTTGAATGATTTAAAACCTCAACAGAAATATTTTTCTGTGGTAGATATCAGAAATGCATTCTTCTCAATACCAATACACCCTGACAGCCAGTATTGGTTTGCATTCACATTTCAGGGGAAAAGGTATACATATACATGACTACCACAGGGATATTGTGAAAGTCCGACAATATTCTCACAAGAAATGGCAAGCAACTTGGCGGGATTTACCCCACTGAGAGGTAGTCAGATTTTACTTTATGTTGATGATATCCTGCTGGCGGCCCCCCCCCCCAGCAAGATTGCAAAGAAGATACCATAGCGCTATTACAATTTTTAGCCACTGAAGGACATAAAGTAAGCAAACATTAACTGCAGCTTTGGAAAAAACAAGTTAAATACCTAGGATATGTAATATCCATGGAGGGTAGGACATTAGATGAGGACAGAAAAATAGCGATTTTACAAGCACCAGAACCCACTACCAAGAAGGAAATGATGTCCTTCCTGGGTACGACTAATTTTTGTCGGAGCTGGATTCCAAACTATGCCTTGGAATCTGCACCGCTGACTAACCTGATTTATGAAATGTCTATGGCAGCACAGGATTTGTTACAATGGACACCAGAAGCAGAATCTGCTTTCTGCAAACTGAAACAGTTAATAGTGTCCTCATTAGTTTTGGGATTACCAAACTATCATAAACGTTTTTTCCAAACTGTAGATTGTAAGCAAGGTTATATGACATCAGTGTTAACACAGCAGCATGAGGACAAGCAACGCCCTATTGCTTATTATTCATCACAACTGGACCCAGTGGCATGGTCTTTACCTCACTGTGTACAAGCAGTAGTTGCAGTTGCAATGGCAGTACAGGCTTCAGCCTCAATAGTTTTGTTCCACCCTCTCACATTGAGAGTGCCTCATGCAGTCGCGATTATTTTACTGCAAGAGAAGGTAGCATATCTTTCCCCTGCTAGGCATCTTTCCTGTATGACTATATTGTTGAGCCAATCTCATATGACAGTTGAACGATGTATGACTTTGAACCCTTCTACCTTGCTCCCAACCCCTGCAGATGGCACACCACACAGCTGCCTGCAGGTGATTGAGCAAAAGACACTGCCTAGAAAAGATCTCACGGATGTCCCCTTGGATGATGCCAAGGTGACATACTACGTGGATGGCTCGTGCAAAAGGGGTCCTGCAGGACAGAACCTAGTAGGATATGCAGTAGTTTCTGATACTGACATTATAGAAGCAAAATCTTTACCACACAATTTATCTGCACAGGCAGCAGAATTGATTGCCTTAACACGGGCATGTACCTTAGCAAAGGGTAAATGTGTAAACATTTTTACTGACAGCCAGTATGCTTTCTCTACTGTACATGTCTTTGCACAACAGTGGAAAAATCGAGGAATAATAACATCTACTGGCAAACCAATCAATCATGCACAGTTTATTTTAGATCTTTTAGAATCTATTCAGTTTCCTCAGAAAGTAGCTATTTCTAAATGCACAGCTCATACCAAGCAACAGGATAGGGTTTCAAAAGGTAATGCGAGACCTGATACAGCTGCAAAGCAGGCAGCTTCAGAAATATTTCTTTTGAATGAGGAATTACAACCCTCTGAGATTTTAGATGTAGAAATGTTAAAGACAATGCAGACACTTACTATGCAACCTGAAAAACAAAGATGGGTAAAACGAGGAGCAATTCTTGAAAAGGGGCTGTACATCTCTAAAGAAGGGAAACCGATATTGCCATCTAATTTGTTTAGATATGCAGCTTTGTTGAGCTATGGGCAGTGCCATGTCTCAACAGGGGGGATGGTACAGCTGGTAAACCAAGTGTTCACGACATACGGATTCTTAAACTACTCCAAAAAATTTTGTTCGATGTGCCACGTTTGTAATAAACATCATGCACAAGGGGCATTAAAGCCTAAGCAAGGGAGTTTCCCTACACCACCGTATCCGTTTCATACTATCTGTATGGATTTCATAGAAATGAATAAATGTGAAAATAAGAAGTATTGTCTTGTCATTGTAGATATGTTTTCCAGATGGGTGGAAGCCTTTCCGACTAAAAATCCAGATGCGGCAACAGTGGCAAAAATTCTCGTTAAAGAAATCATCCCTAGATTCGGCATAACAGAAAGGATCTACAGTGACAACGGCACACACTTCGTAAACCAGACCATACAACAGTTAAGTAAATATTTTGGTATTTCTTTAAAAAAATCATTGTGCATACCACCCACAATCTGCAGGGCTAGTAGAGAGGCATAATGGGATTTTAAAGAGTAAGCTTAGGAAGTTAATAGTAGAAACACAGAGGAACTGGGTGTACTGTCTGACCCTGGCACTGTTGAGCATGAGAACTGTTCTGAATGCAAAAGGATTGATTCCTTTTGAAAAACTATTTGGAAGGTCTTATTATATACCTCAGTGGAAACCTCTCATGCCCGCAGACCAGGAAGCCAACTGTACACTCGCAGAGTACATGAGAAATCTGTTAAATTCTAAACATTTGTTGCAGTCAAATTCTGTTTCAGATAACGAACAAACCAGACCATCAGAAGTGGCAGTGGTCCCAGGTACCTGGATCTGGGTGAAGACAATAAAGAAAAAGAATTGGGCCTCACCAAAGTGGGAAGGTTCATATCAAGTGCTTCTGTCGACACCCACTGCAGTCAAGATAGCAAAGCATGCCTCCTGGATCCACCTGACACACTGCAAACTAGTCAAAAACTTTGAACTGGACAAAAATCTTGTCACATGCCAAGAGTAAAAATGATGAGTCCAGAAGAAACAGGAATGCAGAACAACCCTTTTCTCAGAAGTATTGCATAATCATCCTGTTAACTGTACTAGTGACAATAATCTTTTTGCTGTGGCCTTTCCTTTTCCCAGCCACACAGACTGAACTGAATAAACGTGAAGTGTTACTCATAGACTGGCATCCAAACTTTAACACTTACCAGGCAATTAAATATGTGTACGCTGAGACTTTCAATGTTTTGAATTGCTGGATTTGCACAGACTTGCCGACAGCATACAGGGGGTTATTAATGACTACGGTCCCCCTAGGGGTCAATGAGACCTGGGCAAATTTGATTTATGATACCTCAACCATTACATCACAAGATAAAATAGCATTGCACTTGTCTGATCCACAAAAGGGAAATGTGTGTTTTTATAAAAATGATACTGTTCAGGTGGGTTGGAGCAATTGCAATGTGACTGTTCCTTATAAATGTTCCACTAAAGGTAACAATGCAGATTTTTATTATAATACAAACTATGATTAATTTCTTGGATTGATGCACAAAACACTTGATGAAGTAAAACATAATTCTGTTCTTTATAAGCAACTGTCTATAATTGATAGAAAAATGTTTCATGCAGGGCGAGTGTATATTCGCAGTAAGGTTACTACTAAAGCAGAGGACTGTTATTTTGTGTGTGGCAGAAAGGCATACAAATGGTTACCTGAGAATTGGTCCGGCAGTTGTTTTTTGGGTTACCTGGTTCCGGCCATATGACCCACTGCAGTTTTGCCTTGAGGAAAAATTCGAAATGTCCAAGAGGTCGTCAAGAAACCTGTAAATCCAGTGGGACAAATCGATGCACGTTGGAAAAAACATCATTCTATAGGCAATGGACTGACACATATGGACTTGAGTGATAGTGTTATATTGTGGGCAGGCATATTACCAGCATATGGAGCAGTGAAATTGATCTGGGACCTGAGAAAACTGTCTAAACTTCTCGAAGTAATGAGCAACGCAACTTTTTCCGCTCTCAAATTGGTGACTGATGAACTGAATGCCATGAGAACTGTAATTCTTCAAAAACTGCATGGCTCTCGACTTCACCCTAGCTGCGAGAGGTGGTACTTGCGCTTTAATCCAGGAAGAGTGCTGTTCATATATTCCTGAGCATAAACATGAGATAGACAATCATCTTGAGGTAATCCAGCAAGTGTCAGCCATGACCAAACCAGGCCCAAACCCACTGATGGACTTTTTCCAGAAATGGTTTGGGGGTGGGGTACCATCCTAATGATTGCCATTTGTGTAGGAATGCTCCTACTGGGAGTATGTGTTTGTTGTGGCATCCACTGCATGAAAAGACTGATTAAAGACTTTATAGACATGTCAGTTTCTGAGACCTTATATCAAAGTGCTGAGTTTGAAGAACTATTGAAAAACTGAAATGCTTTCATAAGTTTAAACTGAATGACTCTCTTAACTGCAAATCCTGAGTAGGAAGAGGTTAGGAGAAGAAAAAACTGTTTATGCTTATTTTGAAAGTAGAATAAAAGTATTAAAAGGGGGGAAATGTCAGAAAAATATGTATTAGTAATATGCTTAGTGCATTTAGAGCTTAAAAAGTGTTAACACATTTATTCTATTTTACACTGCATACATTAGTACAAATTGCAGAAGCTTTCTGACCTTGTATTGTCATGAAATATGCACAGCTAAAATCTTTGCTTATGTCTTGGATATTTACTGAGAAGCAGATGATTTCTGCTTGTGTCAGGAAAATAATGAATAGAACAATACCACTTGTATAAATGTTATGAAACTTAGACAAGAAGTTCCGCTTGTGCTGTGAGAAAATACACAGCTGCAGAAGCTATAGATAATTAGAACAAAGACTGCTTGAAAATATGAACTGCAATCAGCATTTGCTTGTGTCTGAGCTAGAAAAGTACCTTGAAATGTAACACATGCATTATAACTATACAATAGAAGCTTGTAACGGGTTAGTCCCCACCAAGGCCAAGTTGTTTTTCTCAAAACGTTTCTCACAAATCTAGTCATGTCAGTAGAAAATCTGAGTAACATCTGCTGTAGAACAATACTGAAAGTTGTGTTTGATTACGTCAGCTATAGAAGGCCATGTCTTGCAAAGTAGTATAAGAATAGCATACTTCCTGTTAGTAGTTAGGCAAAATCTTGTATTTGCATGTTTTTGTCTCCTTGCTGCAAGTTATTAAATGTGCCTTAACTGAACCTTACGTGTATTGGTCTTTGAAGTTTTTTCCTTTGACAAACACCCTGTCCATGATATAAACATATGTCCCAGGACTATAAGCTTGGGAGGGCTGAATATACTTGGAGTGAGCCAACATACGGGACGTGTCTAAAGCAGTAGGGAATGGCGCATGTGTAGTAGTGCGGTTTTCCCAACAGGAAAATGTATGCCTGCAGTGTTAGTGAAGTGTTGAGGCGTGTGTTTGGGTAACTATGAACCGTGGGTATACATGCAAATGAAGCAAAACACCAACAGTGTAGTGGTTAGAGCATCCGACTATCGAGCAGACGTTGCCGGTTCGACTGCAGCGCACACACCCATTTACGATGCGTAATCCGTATACGAGCATATCTTGCTAATTTTATGCTGTATAATGATATACAGACAATTAAATGTGAACTGGGGTGACGTATCACAGTAAGAATGTATACGGAATATGCATGACGTGAATCGGTGGTGAAATGGATAACAGCAGCTGAGAAGTGTTATACACATTCTTTGTCTAACGGCCCTTCTCCCGCACAGCAATGCAATATACTGTGTCGGCCAGGCCCGACGCCAGGACCATACACATCACAATCAATGTGATTTACCAGTAAGCCACGGCAGTTATACCTAACGTTGATGTTATCACAAATATAGCAGACAGCACAGTCATCCAACAGTATGATCAAAGTAATTAAATCATATAGATGTGTATGCATGCATACTTACACACACAAATATATATATATATATATATATATATATATATATATATATATATATATATATATATATATATATATATATATCGGGTAACCACCTATCCCACTTGCGAGGCCAGTTTTTTGGCAAGTTATATCCTGTACACTTAGTGTCACCTCGTAGATGTCCTGAGATTTAATGACGGAAATATGTCCTATATTTATGTCAAAGTAGCATAAAACTGTTATTCTGCATCTGAAACACCTAAATGTCATAAGAAACTGAATATTCAACTAAAATGCTACAAGTATAAGCTGTGAACATGGGAACAAGAAAGCAATCATAACTAATGTGAAGGAATATACCTGGTCATAGATGGACAAACTCCCTGCGTCTCTAACCACAGGTAGGATGCTAACAGTGGGAGTAACCTTCTCCATGTGCTAAATCTGACTTTCAAACAGGTACAGGGCTGTTCCAGTCCCAGTCAGACAAGCCTAACCCTGGATGACCACATGAACACCCTAACAATTAAACACACGTATGTGCCAGGATTATAGGCTTTGGAGGTCTGAATATCCTTGGAGTGAGTCAACATGCGGCACGGGTCCAGAGCAGTAGGGAATAGGGAATGGCGCATGTGTAGTAGTATGGTTTCCCCAGCAGGAAAATGGATGACTGCTGTGTAAGTGAAGTGTTGAGGTGTGTGTTTTCGTAACTATGAACCATGGGTATACATATAAATGAAGCAGAACACCAATAGTGTAGTGGTTAGAGCATCCGCCTAACATAAAGGCATTTCCGGTTCAAGTTCGACTATAGCACATATCATTTTCCTTGTGGAATGAATGTTGCTGTGCTGTAAAGCCAACATTTAAACATGTAAAAGTAAATGTGTGTTTGGCATGGGGCTATTAACTAGATTCCTTCAATCAAAGTGGTACTGTCATAATGAATAAGGCACATGTCAGCACAAATAAGCGTCAGTAAACATATGTAACGCAAAGTAAGCATAGGCGAGTGCGCCTGCACGGGTGTAAGCAGCTCCCAGCATAGGAAATGTATGTTTGTATGTACAGATGTAATTTATATACATGTTTATATATATATAGATATCTATATAAATACACACACACACACACACACACACATATATATATATATATATATATATATATATATATATATATGTGTGTATTGATATATATATATATATATATATATATATATATATATATATATATATATATATATATATATATATATATAAAGAATGCTGTAACAATAAAGCATACACAAGGGTTGTGAAGGAAATCGAGAGCAAGTCAGGTATTATATTGTGCTTTCAGCGTATGTCATATAAAGCTGCCTAGGAGTGAGCCGAGCACTGCTACTCAGACCACAGACAGGGTTCTACCAGTGGGCATAACATCGGTGAACTGCTACGTCTACTTTACACACAGACGGAATGTAGTCTGGCTGTAATCCATAACACCAGGAAAGCCACGTATGTGCAAATATACATGGCGGGAGACCCTGTGAATACACGAGGCAGGACAAAATGTGTGTAGGGCCCCAAACGCTCTGGAGATGGCAATGTGTAAAGGTGTGTCATGGCGCATGGAAACTTAACATGGGTGGGGTAGAGGAACTTTGGGTATGCAATTATGGATCCAGGAGTGCCAGGGTTGGATTGGCCAGTTCTAATGGACCGCCCCGTGTAGGTCAGCTAGTACGTAATAGGTATATATGCATACACACATGCAGACAACAATATGCTGAAGTACATTTTCTCTAACACATGCATTCCATTTATTGACATAAATAATATGAATGTGCACAGACAAACATCGACAGTAGATGGAATAATAGGCTGTGCAGATGAGGGATGTATCAAATGACACTGTATCACATCCTAATTACCATCGGTAATCCATACATGAACATATTGCAACATCTGTCCGCTTTATAATGTGCTAAATACCGATTACAAGATAACCGGAGTGAAGTGTTGGTGCCATAATGACTAAGGCAATAGTATGCTGGTGAAGCATATATCTACACCATTACGCATGTGTAAGTGCGTATGAGCGGGAAATGTATTGCTTAACGGACACACAGATGTATATACATATAAAAAACAAAATATATATATATATTATATATATAGATATATATATATATATATATATATATATATATATATATATATATATATATATATATATATATATATATATATATATATATATATATATATATATATATATATATACATATATATATATATATATATATATATATATATATATATATATATATATATATATATATATATATACACACACAGCAGGATATGAATATACATGTATGTATACATATGCAGATATATCTGTATATATCAATGTACATAGATATATAGATTTTACTGTAAAGATGCACATGTACATACCTAGGTTACGTTACAGCAGTTATGGGTAACATATGTTCAGACTGGGCATATGTTGGTGGGAGGTCCAATAAACAAACATCTACCTCCCACACCCCCCCAGCTAGGCCGGTGAGACATACAGACACACAATAAAGGTAAATACACCACTGCTTCCCAGAACACCGGCAGGAAACTACCAGTGGGGAAGATCTACAAGGTCTACACTTTAAACATGGATGGCGGTGTCCCTTGTATGACAACAAAAACTCTGCTCTTGTAGGCAAGCCCGGTAATGATTGATGTGACCAGGATGTAGCTGTACACAGAACAGTAGGTTGTGCAAGCCTGATAACACATGGGTTGACACAACGTATGACATGTGTCCTGACACGGGGAGAGTGGGCAGTGTGTAGGGGTGTGTTCACCTGCACCATGGGTATGCGATTATGGGCCTAAGTATGCAGGTGTTGGCTGGTAGAGACGTATTAGGACCGCCCTGTGGAAGTAATTAATATTCCGATGTGGGTATAGCAGACACCCATACCTCCCAATCCTTAAGAGCACATCTACTGGATAGTCTGTAAACCATTGGGGAAACACATAGGGACCATATCAGTGAACTGTCCCCAATTATGAGGGACGTCCATGATTACAAATCAGAATCGAACACAGTCCTAACTAAACCCTTCTAGAACTAGTGATATTAAGTGGACAGGTGGCGGAATACACGTAATGAATAATGACAACATGTACGAGTCAGAAACAGCATGTACCTCTGACAAATGTGTATGAATACATATGCTCTGGGACTGTTAATGTATCAGGTTAATAGCACCAAACATCTAAATGTGTCCCTGAGGGTGTTATGCAGTGTCCCTGATTCAGTATTCATTCTCCCCCATTCGTATGTAAGGTCTGCTAGTGACAGAAAGCACATATTCTGCCGACTACCTTAGGCACATGATAGCATAATAGGTTGGGATTACCACCTGTCCACCTTTGCGAGGGACACTCCCTTTTGAGCATTTGTGTCCTGCAAAATAAATGTAATTATGGCAAATGGCCTGTGATTTAGGGCAACAAATCCATATATTGCATGTAGTTGTTGCATACAATGATTATGTTGTATCTGAAACACCTAAATGTTATAGGAAACAGTATAAGCAACTATAATGCTACAAGAATAACCTTTTATTTAGGCAAAACAGTGAAGTACTCTCTTTTCTACTGGCTGTGGGTATGTGTTGCCCTGCCAAATCTGACATCTCTACATACAGGGCCTATAGAGTTGCCACCTTTCAAAATGGCCAAAGTGGGACCTGTTATGTAGAAATGTCAGACTTACCAGGTCAGAACATACCTACAGCCATGCATAGTACAGAACTATACGTATTTGCACAAATAAAAGCTTAGTCTAGTAACAGTCGAATTGCTTATGCTACTTCACATAACATACAGAAGTGTCATAATAACTGTTACATGCAGCTATTAGAGAAACGTAGAATATAATATTGTCCTGTAATCAGGACATTTGCTATGTCTTGATTATTTTCACAGGACACATCTGCCTAAGGAGAGACTGTCCCACACAAAGTGGGACAGGTGTTAATCCTAAAGTCCCACCTCAGCCAATTTAAAAGGTGGCACACCTACAATAGGTATGCAGTAGCATCACTCGGCAGATGGATGTGGGTCCCAAAACACAATTACTTGTCTGTATTGCAGAGTATCGGTTCCCATGTATCAGCCAGACGGGAGCAGATTGTATGAGAAACACACATATAATATGATTAACTCACTGGACAGGCCGCTGATTCCATACAGTTGAACACCATGCTGTCGCCTAATGGCCAGCCATTCCCGATACTGTAGTCATGTAGTCCAATGTAATAGGCATCACAAGGGATCGCTCTCACCCAGGGGTGTGAGTGACAGATGCAAGCACCAATGTCGGTGCATTTGCAAGTGCGGGAGCGAGCGGGTTTAAGCGTGTTTGGCTACCAGTATGCGAGTATTGCACTGGTAAAGAAATGTGGAGGCTAACCAAGTGTAAAAATCTGTAACCAGAGGTCAGCAGTGCTTAACCCCACACAAACCCATGCACAACTGCTCCCAACTGCTTCAACATGCCTTACTCCCTCTGTATCCAATGGGCTTGTTCTGCCCTGCAACCAAATAACTGTCCTTTGCAAGGGTTGGTACCAGGACCCTGCGCACACAGCTAATGTGAATTACCAATACACCATGGCAGATATACAGACAATGGACAGTACCACACACATATCATACAGCACAGTCATCCAACAGTATAGCAATGTACCGGCAGATATGTCCGGACCACTGGTGTTTGCAGACCTGGCCTTCATGTGTTTATGTGTGTGAGCATGCCCAGTATGACCATTCCGCATGTTGTCGACTGACATTGCCATCATACCATCAAGTGTTAGAGCATGCCCAGTATGGGCAACTGTATTGCATGTGTTACATGCGTTGTACACTGACAGGTGGCATGCTGTGTCTGCAGGGTATCCATTAGTCATGTGGCATTGACTGTTGCTACATTTCTGCACAGCGGGGGGGACATCCGACTGTATCCACATTCCTACACAGCAGAGGGGGGGGGGACACCTGACTGTTGCTATATGTGTACGTTGGAAGGGGGGGCACACCTGACACTTGTACACATTTGCTAGTACTGTACTGGTATGTCAGGTACTCCATTTCAGTGTGTAGACCTACCTATTGTGCTGGCTAGAGGCAAACTAATGTACTCCAGATCTTAGCTTTAATTACCAACATATTAGTTTCAGATGTCCTAGCCTTCACAACCTACATCCAACTGCCTGGCCTGCTGTAGACTGTCTGTGTGGGGTTACCCATAGGGCACATTCAGAGTCCATAGTACAGTGTTTGTCTGTGTTGGTGTACACCTGTCCAGCTGGTTGAGACTTGTGTGGGCTGTATGGACACACATGATGCTCAGCCCATTACCCACAGTGGGTTTTGTCACCCTGTATACTACTGGCCACTATGGTGTCTCCAGTATGTGCTACAGGTGTAATGGTGCCACTATGGGCGTCTACTGTCTGCTGCCTTAATATTCGGCCACCTAATTCTCTTGCATGCTCACATCCATACCATAGCTACAGGTACCAAAACATTGTAATACATCTGCCAATTGGTAGGTTGATTGCTTTACCTTGAGGGTGTGCCAGATCTAAGGATGGTGCTGGAGGGCTGCCTATGTTGGATGCACATAGTACACACCCTATACGTCTGTGTGAGTCAGAGAGGGTGACATTCCCTGGGTCGCTACTGTGTCAGTGCGTATGCTATGCGTTGCCTCTTTGCCAAGGCCAGGTCATACTGGGTACATCTCCTTCCACCTACTGGGTCAGGCTCAGGTTCAGGTTGTTCCTCCTCCAAGTCACTCTGTGCCTGTACAGGCCCTGGCATTGGTGGGGGGCTGTGTGGCCCTGCCCCATGCTATTCCTGCTGCAGCTGTTTTTGCAGGATCATATTGTGTAGCATAGCACATACCATAACAATTTGGGTGCATGTAGCTGGTGAATACCGCAAGGCTCCACCGGATGTGTCCAGACACCGGAACCGTGACCTGAGCATCCCAAACACATGCTCTATTATATGTCTGGCTTGTGCATGTGCCTCATTATGGTGTCGTTGTTCAGGTGTCTGTGCATTTCTGATGGGTGTCATCAGCCAGGGCTCCGGTGGGTACCCAGCATCCCGCACTGGGTGACCGTAGGGGATGTCCATATTGGCAAAGCTGTGTTACAGCTGTGTCAGATGCCATTTGTCTGATTCGTCATAGCTTCCAGGGCAGCCAGTACACACATTCATTATAATGCCCTGGGCATCCCATATGACCTGGCAGTTGATGGAGGGGATGCCACTGTGGTTGATGTAGGCCCAACCCTGCACACCAGGTGGTGCTTTGTTGCATGCGTGCATGCAGGCTATAGCACTCACTACCCCAGGGTAATCTGTTATTTGGTGAAAGAGACACATATTGCTGGTCAACACCTCACGTGTGTTGAAGAAATGTATGTGCTCACTGACATGTGCTGACATGGCATCCAGGAACTGGTGGAATACCCTGGATGCTGATGCCTGTGAGATCCACATGATATCCCCAGTTGTGCTTTGGGATGTACCTGTGGCTAGTATATCTAGGTCTACACATACCCTGGTATCCACTGGGATGGGTTCCCCTTGGCCTGTTCGATGTGTCAGGTGTGGCCGGCACAGCTCAACAATCTGCTATAGGAGGTCTCTGTCCACCCTATAGCGCTCCACTATCCCCAGCTCATGTAGTCCCTGGTAGGTTACCCTGGGTCTGTACACTCTTCTCTGTCTCCTCACTGAGGGTTATTCAGCAGCATTCACATCCTCACCACCCTCAGCATCTTGCATATGTTGGTCTATGTTGCC
The DNA here is from genome assembly GCF_019279795.1 of Protopterus annectens. NCBI lineage: Eukaryota > Metazoa > Chordata > Ceratodontiformes > Protopteridae > Protopterus > Protopterus annectens. The sequence goes on from NC_056729.1 coordinate 1,262,207,285, forward strand.
TGCTGCAGCCCTTCTCATTTCGTAGATTTGTTTGTTAAAATTTCCCCGCATGTATACAAAGGTGGTGTAGAGTGTGGAAAGACCAGAGGGCGAGGTGTTTGCTTAGTTTATAGTAATGTTCTGGGCTGGGCTGGCCTGCTGCCCCTGTAATCGGCTGATTCTGATACATATCATCTGAAAGCTCAGCTAGTTCACCTTGATTACTCTCCTACTGTTGTAGTCCCTCCCAATTGCACTAGGCAGGTATAAGACACACCCCTAGCTTAGCTGTGCTAAGCGAGGAGCAGTCATGAGCCACAGGGTGCCAATCCACATACAGTATGCCTGACACCCCCCCCCATGATGTCACCTATATCTGAGGCCTGCACCCGGCTATCTATACATATACACTCTTGGGACCTGCATCACACCCTGGGAATAACCGGGATTCACTATCCTTTACCTCATGTGCATAGTATCGCCTTCTAATGCATAGTTACATGACCCATATTGAGCCTCCCCAAAACTAACCACTGATTACTGTCGTGCAGACCTACACACAACTGCTTGAAAGCAACTTACTCACACCGTATGCAATGGCCCTTGTTCTGCCCAGCAACAAATCATCCGGCCTCTGCAAGGCTCGAAACCAGGACCCTGCACACCACAGGTGATGTGCTGTGCCACTAAGCCATGGCAGATATACATACATTGGAGGTTATCACATACAGATCATCCAGCAGAGGCATTCAACAGTATAGGACATGTATTCCATCACATAGATGTATGTGTGTTAATGTCCATATATATATATATATATATATATATATATATATATATATATATATAGATATATATATATACATATCTATATATATATATATATATATTTTATATATACATATATATATATATATATATATATATATATATATATACATACATACGTAGATACAGCATACAAATCCCAGGAGCAAACCTCGTGACACCAAAGCATTAGACAAGAATGAAAAGGAAACCACCAGCGCCTGCTGTATTATGTACAGGTGTTAATCCCAAGGCTAGTGTGTTTCTGTGCGATACACGGGTTCAGACTGTATTCAGGGTAATATAAGGGTTGCTGGCTTTACTCACCAGGCCTATTGCCAAATGTATGGGTATGTCTTGCCAACCCGGTCTCTTGGCTGATTGTGACATTTATGGGCACTATATAGGGAAACAACAAAACATGTTCTTCAACACATTCAGGTGCTAGCCACCCACACATAGGATATGACCGGCAAACACACACACCTGTCATGCCTTGGAATGGAACACCTAACTGACTATCGTATCACACTACAGCATGATGCAGTTACAGAACGCGCTATCGAGATTACTGGGACACAGCACTCCCAGAGGTGTACTTCTAGGTGGGTGGCAACATTGGCATTGCCAAAGTTGGCGATAGGAATTTTATGGAGTGTGAGCAGTGTAAAGGCATATTCCTGTCTCAAGGCAGACAGAGACACACACACACGCACACACGCACAGTTGGCATGCTTGGGATTAAAACAGCGACCTACCTACCTTATCATACTACAACACTACGCAGTTACAGAACATGCTACCAAGTTTACTGGAACACAGCACTCCCAGAAGTGTACTTATAGGTGGATTACAACATCAGCATTGCCAAAGTTGGCGATAGGAATTGTATGGAGTGTGAGCAGTATAAAAGCATATTTTTGTCTCCTGGCAGATAGAGACACAGACACACACACACACACACACACACACACACACACACACAGTTGGCATGCCTGGGATTAGAACAGTGGCCTACCTACCTTATCACACTACAGCACTACACAGTTACAAAATGCGCTACCGAGTTTACTGGAACACAACACTCGCAGAGATGTACTTCTAGGTGGATTACAACATCAGCATTGCCAAAGTTGGCGATAGGAATTGTATGGAGTGTGAGCAGTGTAAAAGCATATTCCTGTCTGCAGGCAGATAGAGACACACACACGTACACACCGTTGGCATGCCTGGGATTAGAACAGCGACCTACCTACCTTATTACACTACAGCACTACACAGTTACAGAACGTGCTACCGAGATTACTGGAATACAGCAATCCCAGAGGTATGCTTTTAGGTGGATGACAACATCAGCATTGCCAAAGTTGGCGATAGGAATTGTATGGAGTGTGAGCAGTGTAAAAGCATATTCCTGTCTCCATGCAGACAGAGACACACACACACAGTTGGCATGCCTGGGATTAGAACAGTGACCTAACTACCTTATCACACTACAGCATTACGCAGTTACAGAATGTGCTACCGAGATTACTGGGACACAGCATTCCCAGGGGTGTACTTCTAGGTGGGTGGCAACATTGGCATTGCTAAAGTTGGCGATAAGAATTGTATGGAGTGTGAGCGGTGTAAATGCATAATTCTGTCCCCAGTCAGACGGAGGCAAACACACACACCAGTGGTGGGATCAGAACAACCGCCTATCTACAGATCACTATTACAGTACTACACAGATATGAGTGGCACCACAGAGACTACACCTTTCAAGGCTGTCATTGATGTCCGGCAGCAGCAAGGGAAATGTACTGTATCTGTGGCCTGCTGTGGTTGTCTGTGTATGTATGTGGATACTGTACAGGTGACTGTTGTCATGTTGTGACACACTCAGGATGTTCAACACATCTTATGTGGTCAATTGATATTATGCCTCCACAAGATGTGCACAGGCCTGTAGGATGTATAGTGTTCCACATTTGCAATATAACCATTACACAAAGGCCATAGTTGGACCATGTGGAGCCAATGTACAACAGGGTGTACACTGTGTGTTGTTTCATGTCTCTGGCCATCCTCCATGGCCATGTGTGAACATATGTTGGCCAAATGGTTGTGACGGCCATCTATCTCACATGTCTGTGTTGTCCCATATGACATACACCCATAAATGTCATATGTTCCACTGACCACAGGGTTATGCTGACAAAGGGTTGTATGTTTGGTATGTGGGATATGTTTTGCAGGATGGTTAGCCAGTGTTGCAGCCGGCACACTACATGTCATGGACATGTCAGATAGTACATCACATTGTTTGACACTCATAGCAGGAGTATAATCCACACTGGTGAATCCTGTGTGCTGGCCATACTCCAGCTCACTGTGTAGTACTGTTTGTATACCCCACATGTGTAGTTCCGATGTGTAGTACATGTTCCTACATTGAACAACACCACCACTGTTGTATGCACAGCTGTCCACACATCTGGCAATGACAGTTTGTGAGGTTACATGCTGGTGTTTCACATAGTGTGTGAGTATTGCACATGGGTAGCCATTGTGATGAATCACAGCTGCAACCTGTATATTGGGACAGGACCATACATTATGTGTACATGCGGCAAATGGCCACATGGCGAATAAGTCTGTGCATTAACATGCCTGAGACATTACAACTGTCTCACCTGCAATGGGCTGCTGTCTTAGCGGAATGCCAGAGGTACCTAAATAGGGGTGACACAGCAGTATGATCATTATCCCTGCCTGTATGACAGCTACAGGGTGCAATGTGCATGTTAACACATACGCCAGTACAATAGGATATACTATGGAGTATGCACATGTCTGCAAACACAGAGTAGCATACTATAGTATGCAGCATGTGTGTATACATGCCTTGCATATGATGTTACATTACATATTGTACAGTGACACATGCAACTATGTGGGATATGATAGTTATATGTGCAGCAGAGACTTACCAGGCAACTCCAGGCTCTGAGGTTGGGAGACACCCACCTCCATGGTGTCTGCTAAGGCTTATGAATGGTGTTCTGCAGGTGTCCCCAGGTTGGCCAGTAGCTCCTTGGTACATGTGAGTGGGGGCTAGTTGGAGGCCAACCACCTGTTGCACCTTGTTCCCTGGCAATTGCATTCACATGCTGTTTTGCCCATCTAATTAGGTCTGTACAGAGTATGCGCACCTGCTGTTATGTGTGGTTGTGGCCACCCACATCATTAACCCGCCTGCAAAGTTCCTGCCACAGGGCATCCTGCTGCTGTGCATCCCTGTGGCACATGCCTAAACAGGACATCATAGTTGTCATGTAGGTAAGGTATGAGGTCCTCATCCTACAAGCGTGTATAGGCTGGTAGCCTTGCACACGGCATACCTGGAAGACATAATGAAAGAGACAGGTCACAGTATCTCAGAGATGCACAGAGCTACAGCTGAACATACATGTGTATCACATGTATTACATCTAAATAGTTGTCTTTGCAAATCTACATGACACTGACACCACTGACATGTTTGTGTCACACACGTGACACTCAATGGTGATTGGATATTATCACCATATATGTGTGTGTGTCACCTGATTACATTTCTCATACTCCATGTGGATGCTGTCTTGATGTGGGCATGTATGTTTGCCTGTACTGGTGTTCTTACCTATCAGCACATGCCTGGATGTGTCCACATTAATGCGGTTGACCTTGATGGTGTGTATATGTCACATATCAACACGTACACTGCCTTAATGGACATGACCTGTGACACTACAGACATGCACATGTAAGGTTATACACGTATGTGTTTTGCCATATACATCTACACAGCACTGTAGCACTGTACAGCAGTTCAACATCCTGCCATGTATCACCTGTGTTACACATGTGATACATATGGGACACTGGCTAGCCTGATGGTATTTGCAGGGATGGTTATCAAATATAGCATGTATGGCCAAAGTCAACTAGTAGGCTGTATGCCCTGGGCCATGTATGAGCCTAGGATGCAAGGTTACCTAGCTGTAGCAGACAGTCGGGTTTCTGGGGCCAGGTGTAGCAGTGCCACATAACTGATCCACAGGGTTAATGATACATTTACCATGCAGTCATCACGCCATGTCTGAAAGGGGGCAGTGTGCAGCTGTGCTAGACAGGGATGCATAGTATGGTGGGAGTATGTAATGTGTATGGTGCAAGAATCTCTCCAGCATGTGATGATCCTTTTACTAGGAAGGTGGATGTCCATGACATATGTATTTGAGTTCAGGATATGTACATGTGGCATGTCCAACATCACTGTGTTGGACATGGCTTTATGCAGGGTAGGCATCTTGCTACATAATGGAGGTGAGGATTGGGAAGGCTGGTGTCAGCCATCCAAACATGGCCAATACCCCTTAAAGGTAATATGTAATCCGCTAGAGGTCACTTGTGTGATGAGTATGGCTGAACAATGATTTCCATATTCATGGATGGCACCCTGTCATGACTAGGGTTGCCAATTACAATTACCTAAAAGGTGTGTTGGCGTCACTAACTCAGGAAGGACAACTGCCCAGCTGCATCCCTTACACACAGTGTCCATTATGTTGACCACTGCCTAGGTGGTAGGTCATGGGTACAGGACTATTACCCTAGTGGTGACAATGCACTATGCAGCTGTCAGATTGTGCCCATATGTCACACACCTCACCCACAAAGCCCCTTCTGTATGTTGTCCACAACACTGCATCAGCTATTGCTCCTAGGTCATAGCCATTCACATATGTACATAGGCAGATGCCTTCCGTTTGTCTGTGTGGTATGGTCTACAATGAGGGGGAGTACAGTGAAGTAACCCCGTCTTACTGTAGCTCGCACTGGTGTGATATGAACATATTATGTAGACACCGTCTGTAGTGTCGGTTCTGCCAACAGTCCACTCGCAGAATACTCCTGTGACGTACAAATGTACATCTAGTATACTGAGTGTAGGTGGAACACAGTATGGGTGATGATGTCCTATGACCTGTCACAGTTATGATATGCAGTGTGAAATCATCCTTACTGTCATCTACATCTGTACTGATGACATAAAATAGGTTGATTACGGTTCATGGCCTTTCAGACCAGACTCAGCAGGGTAGTAATGCAGTACCTCCCATTATAAGTGGTGTCTCCACTTTGTGGGTTGTGATAACTGTTGGTGTGCACCATTCAGGGTGTACACAGACTGACATGAAGCTATGTTTTTCATGATGTGTATGTGTAGAGTACACTGATTTGCCATATGTGTATGATACAACCAGGAATGTGGACGGGTCCCATGCAGCCTGAGTGCACCTTGTACCTGCATAGTTATGGTTACAGGGGCTCTGTAGAGTACATGGATATATCATTGTGTAGCTGTTGGGGGGGCAGTGTGTATATGTTATCCAACACCCTATCTGGATCGCTTATTCATGCTCAGCACTTGTTCAGAACATGTAAGCACTACCTGAGCTACTAATTACTATAGCACTCAGTCTTCCTCATTACCTACAGGTAAACAGTGTTTGTACATACATTTACCGCTTGATTACAGTAACATAGCTCTTGTACTCACTTTCCTCACTTATCTAGAGGGAAATAGTTATATATTCAGGCATGTCCAAGGATCAGCTCACAGTATTCTCTGCTATATGCAGGCATGTCCAAGGATCAGCTCCCAGTTTTCTCTGCTGTCTATCTGATGAATATGGGCATCCTGATGCAATGTAGAAATTGTCTCATGTACACAGTCAACCCTCTCCTCCTAACACCCAACACTACAACCTGTGAGAGATACACTTATCTAACCAAACTGGAGGTAAAGCTCTCTCCAACCATGGCTGGACTTGACAGTCATGTGGGGAAGTTAAACATTTGCACCACACAGCACCCATCACATAGTCTCAATAAATCTCCACCACAAAAAGGTCACACATAGTAACACAAAAACATTTGCGAAGCCTCTCAATAATACTCTGTCTAGGCGAAAGAGAACACCAAAGCAGATACACAGGCAGCCTCCATCCCCCAACACAACACCAATGACTTATAGCCCACAGACTCAGTGTGCCAATCAATTGCAGCCAATAAGGCAAGGAACGTACCCACCACACTAGTCATAGGTTACTCTATAGTCAACCACACTGATGTCCCACTCACCAGGCTAAACAAGGTGATAGTTACTGTCAGCTGCCTGTCGGGTAACATGATCCGCAACATAACCTACGCACCCAGGACACTCCACAACAAGTACAATATGACTCTGCCAATGTCCATGTTAGTGTGAATGCCATGTGATGTACCTTCCTGGACTACATGTAAAGAGACATGGAATAGCTCTTCGATCTTGTAGCCCAGGCAGGTATGGCTGTCGCCCTGAGCAGCATTCTGCCATCATCCAGAATGATAACTCAGTACAAGGACAAAATGATTTACTTCACCAATTGGCTATGCTTCTGGTGTCATTCTAAGGGTATCCAGTATCTGTCTGCTTGGAATGACATGGTTAGCAGACCACGATGCTTTGTCACAAGTGGCCTGCACCTGTCAGCTCTGGGATTCCGAATAATGGCTAAGGCTCTTGCTGCTCCTATAGTGTCTTTTTTAGGCAAGGTTCAAATAACATATTCGCCACCATCACAGGGACAGGCAAGCAAAACCTGAGGGTAATGCTACTCAGTGCTTGAAGTCTTAATCTCAAAACGCACTCACTCGAGGCACTCCTTGTAATGGACCACTTCGATATCTGTGCAGGGACTGGGACCCGGTTCAAGGATCCTGAGAGCACCCCTGCGCTACCAGCCTATTACCCATACAACACTTTCTGGCCATGTAACCTGGACCGGAACACCCAGGCAGAGGTGTGTCTGTATTTCCCGAGGATATCCACACCTCCGGGCTAGTTGCTTAGCACAATGCATCAGAGGTTATCCAAGTGCAACTAACTCTGGCCATAAGTGCAATACAAATTGTAGCTTGCTACAGCTCTACCACCATACGCCACGGTTAACAGTCCTCTCTTCTTGGTGTACTGGACATTAAGGTCCAACCAGACACTACTAATGTGCGACTGACACTACCCCACCATTAACTGGGATAACTACATGTGTACCAACTCATTAGGCCAACGCTTTCTGGGATTCTTCAACTCCAATTGCCTGGATTGACCTATCCACACCACCACCAGGGGCAACAATATCCTAGACCTAGTCATTACTGACATGTGTGACTGGTGTTCCACACCTGGGGTTATCCCCTCATTGGTCAGATCCGACTGTACGCTAACCACCCTTATCTACATCCCGCCTCCACCCCCTTTATGGAAACCACAGTACAATATTTCTATGAAGCCAACTTCAGGCTTCTTATGACAGCAGTAGTAAACGTCATGACACCCATGCAGATGGACAATACATTTACAACCACATAATCATACACATATGCACTTTATAAGCACTTACACAACTGCATGGATCGTGCTATCCCAAACGGAACCATAATGCTACCCTCCAGTAAAAGGAAGCCAATCTGGTGGTCCACTGCCATAAACAAAATGTACAACAGAGGGAAGGGACTGTTGCAAATGAGAGTACAATCCCATGAGTGGGGGAGCTCCCTGTTCAGCCTCAGTAAGAATCTGAGATCCCTTATAAGATCCCCTAAAGCTAGATATGTAAACATAACCACCACTAATTCCGAGGACTACCCCAAAGCATTCTAGAGGTATGTCACTAGTCTTGATGGTGATACCCACATCTGCTCTGTCTTACAGCAGTAAGGCACAAACATTACAGAACCAACTGACATTGGCAACATCCTGGCAGATAGGTTCAGTGCTAACTTTACACACCTCTCACACCCTAAAGGGCCCATATCTATACAGGAACAATGCAGAGTGACTGTAATCACAACTATGCAGTTACACGCTGCACTCTCTAAAGAAAGAACACAGCATCCATGGGACCGTACAACATCCCAGGCTGCGTTTTCCATGGACTTCAGAATGAACTGGCTCCCCACTTAGGCACCATATTCAATAATAGCCTTGCATCAGGCATTGTGCCCCCTGAATGGTGCACAGAAACAGTTATCCCACTCCACATAGGTGGTGCCACAGCAGACCAAGGGAACTATTGCCCTATATGCCTGACTAGCCTGTTCTGCAAGGTTATGGAGCACATCATCATGGATCACATTCACAGAAACATTGGTGGCCTCCAAACCTTTGATCCCACCCAGTTTGGAGTTGTTAGGGCCAGACCATGCCTCCTACATCCGGTGGACTCCCTTGAGACAGTTACCAAGGCATTAGATGAGGATAAGGAGGTCTGCACAGCCTACCTTGATCTCACAAAGGCTTTCAACACCATTCCTCATTCTGGTATTATCAACATACACATCCACCTGCACATTAACCCCTACATCACGAGATGTTTTGCAAAGTGGTTCACAGATGGAACCCACACAGTGAGGGTTACATACCCTAGGTCCTACTGTGAAACAGTTACAATTGGCGTCCCCCAGGACTCAGTCATAGGACCCCTCATGTTCAGTATATGCTTCTATGAGGTACAGGCAAGCACAGGAGGACTTAGGCTGAAAAGGTTTGCAGACGACTGCTAACTAGGGGCCATGATTGATTCCCCAGCTGATACAGACAACCTCCATAAGGGTGTCATTGAGACAAATACCTGGTGTCAATAACATGGCCTCAAGCTGAATGCCACAAGGTGCATAGACATCCCCTTTGGATTACACCTATTACCCGCGGACTATCACATAGGTGGTAGTCCCCTACATACATAAGATGTGATAAGGGATCCTAGAACCAAAGTAGATAGCATTCACTCCTTTGATAACCATATTGGCAATGCGGTGTGGATATCTTTCTACGTGGCCCCCCCCAATCTCTAATGGGTTTGCATCCAGAAAAAAGGCTGCCATTGTGCCTCTCTACCCATGACTTATGAGACACTCTAAAGGATACAACACCCCATTTGGGATATACCTTATGAGACAACGGCAACAGCTTGAAACACCACACCATTACCACACCAAGAGGAATACTGACCTCAAACGGATGACGTATGCAGCCCAACTACAGAAACTCCAGCTGTACTCGTTTGCATATCACATACTCAGAGGTGATTTCTGCTGGACATACAAGGCCCATGTCCAAAACAGTATTGATGGATATGCTCCACATAAGCAAAAGCCCCTGAGAGCCACATGCTCTGGGATATGTACCTAAATGCAACAATAACTAGGACGTGCTGGAGGTATAGATTCCTGATCCGGATGCTACCCATGCTTTGGAGCATAATTCCTATGTACATCAGGCAGGGACCCTCACTAGCACTCTTCAAGAGAAACCTTGATGGGTGGATGAGGGACAGACATGTACACCAGGGATCACTGCAGTGGCTCTGCTGGACAGAGGCACAGGGAACTGATGGCTCTGCTGTTCAGAGGCACAGGGAACTAACCTAGGGAGGTGGCAGAAGCCAAGACACTGTAGCTAGGCTTATACATGCCCTTGGCCAAACAGCCTATTACCTACCTATAAACCTATGGACCTATTACATGTCTTTTGTGCATGGATAATTAACTAGCTCTTCCATTTTACTTAGCTGTCATGCTGATAAACTGTCTGGTAACTACAAGTCATATGTATCCTGTTATTGTGTATTGTAAATGCCAATAGACATACCTGATGTTTGACTAACATAACAGTAATGATATGTAAAATGTTAGACATATCTGCCTACAATATTGTACATTATACAGTTTTCGGCACAATATCCCACAATGCATATCATAATTGCTCAGTAGGCCCACCTTCAACATGTTATTCTCAGTTATACACCCATACATATGCCTACTGTTACAGTATATCAACATATACTATCTCCTGTTATGGCACGTACTTGTTAGACCAACCCTGCCACTGACAGCAGCTGGAGTGGAATTGTTGTGTTCAAAGTTCTTATATAGCATCCATTGTGATGTATGGGGTGTTTACCTTGTGGCCTACAGCAGTACATGCATATTTCTATGAGCATTACTATGCTGAACGATACATCACTACAAGATACCTTTTCCACTATATGCATTGCGTACACTGTAATTATTACGGAATGGGTGCTACATACATTGACATACTGAGTGTTCGACATACCTTATTAGTAACCCGAGTTGTCGTTGATGGTAATTTAAATCCTATTTGGTTTGTGTTGCAATCCTCATTGTATCGTTTTGCTGGTATATACAGCTGGTTTGAATGTGTGACAAGCCATCCTTTTATACTTAAATATCAGTAACATGTGGTATCCTGTCCCCAGTTGGTGTTCCGGAGTAGATGATTACATACACATCAGCTGTGCAGCTACACCATTAGCCAATAACATGGCAACAGTGGTGTATAACTGAATACCCCACTTGGGCGTTGTCCTTTTGCCTTACTTTCGAGGAAGACGGCCTGGATGTTTTGATTGTGATGAATTGCAACAGCTATATGGAGACAAACGGAGATATCTTAGCTTCATGACCCCCGTGAATTGTGTGTAATGGCTAGAGGATGTAGTTCTACATGTGAGTCCAGCTGTTATATTTCTGAACAATGCTACTTATGCAAGGTTTGTTTGTACCTGATACATGTGCAAATGTTTAAGTCTGGCAAGGATGTTTGGGCAGCTCAAGGCTGTATAGCTATGCATAGAATGTCAGGTGGTTTAAAGTGTGCTCACTAGACATCTTTGGTATACTGTACATGTGTATCATACTGTGCTGTTAATCAGTAATTGGTAACACTTCCTGGTGTACGCACAGCTGTCTGAACCGGGATTATTGCAACCAATCCCTGTAACATCTGCGGCTGTTCCATTGTACAGCAGCAACTATTTCACATAGGACCATGTTAGTGTGTCTCTGACAAGGTATGTTGAGGCTTCTGCAGATGTCATAGAGTGAGTGGATGTTTGTGATATTATTACAGTACGTATTATAATTGTTTCGGGAGTGGGGGATATGTAGGTGTACCTAGCAGATGCAAGTGTGTAGGAACTGCATTTATACATATTCGATATGTGTGTGAGGGTTCCTTCCCTATTTGAAGACCTATCCTTTAGTGAACTAATACTATGGTAACTGCAGGCTGATTTATTAAGGCATTGTTAATTGGTTCCTGTATAGCATGCAGTTGATGTTGGTCCTTCAATCCCTTCGGGAATACATCGGAATGTAATAAAGTGTTGCTACATGAAAGCTGTCTTGTGTATTTCTGTCACAGATATTTGCACTCATTGGAGTTGTGTTGGTGACTGAACCTCTTTGGCTAGGGTTGCCACCTTTTCAAATGGCCATAGTGGGACATTTGCAGGACACACATCGGATTTTAGAGGCCAACACATACCCACGGTCAGTACGAAGTATAGAACTTTACATTTATGCCTAAATAAAAGCTTATTCTTGTATCAGTTTACTTGCTTATCCTGTTTCTTGTTACATGTAGGTATGTTAGATACGGACATGATTATTTTATGCAACTATTACATTACAGTTTGGACATGCCAAATGTCTCGGGATTGTAGGACATCAGTATTTGTAACCGATTTGGTCAGGACATGATTGCACATAGAGGGACTGTCCCTCGCAAGGTGGGACAGGTGGTAACCCTATCTTTGGCTCATGTCCATAGCACATATTTGTAATAGTGTATAGACATATACTCTCCATATCCTTTGTTCACAACGTTCGGTCGTGGCGGAATGTGTGATGGCTATGGTCCATGTTATACTCATATCTGAAGATTTCAACCATTGTATACAGGATACCCACGGATTCCCGAATGCACACAATTCCCACATCTACAGTACCGGTCCCAGACTCCCAAGCACCACAATACCGGACACTCAGAGTCGCGACAGTCAAACTCATGATAGTAACACAAACACAGAACACACACACGTGCACACAGACACACTGCTACCCATCACATCCAGACAAACCTTCCTACACTACGTATGAGCAGGTGGGCATGTGGGTGGCTGCGCACCCCACACCACCCCTACTTTAATAATCTACCTCCAAGATAGCACATACAGACACACAAAGCAAACCTACACCCACACATTACAGTCCCCCAGAAACACACACCACACTCAGAACACACACCACAGCAATCATAAACACACTTACACACAGTAACCTACCTGGACCACAGCACTAGAAACACTACCTAATTGTCCCTTAACATTGGGATTGTGGAATTTGTGGTTCCGCTGTTTCGGTACTGTGGTCTTTCAGTCTTTAAGCCTCATGATTACGCGCATCAGTATGTAAAGCATTCAGTATTTGGTAGTTATCCTATTTCTATGTACCTCCATGGTTGTGTAGATGTTGTTAACCTATCTATATATCTACGTATATATGTATATCCATATATCCATATATATCGACATATCTCTCTCTCTCTCTCCCTCTCTCTCTCTATGTATGTTGGATTATATATATATATATATATATATATATATATATATATATATATATATAGCATACACCTTTCATTGGGTACATGGCAGTTTGTCCTATTTCCACGATGTCCTCCCTTCTGTGTTTTAACCTGTCACAATACTGCTGTTGGTACATCTCAGGTAGCTTAGTGGTAGGTTATTGTGATGTTGTGTACATGGTTGTGTGTTCTAATCCTGGCAATGGTCATTTTACCTCTCAGAGCAGGCACTGGTAGTACAAGGGTGAATAACGCACATGTCAGTGGTTGTGGGCAGCTTTGCCCATGATCTGCGCAATGTTCAGCAAGGGTAAGACCTGTGTTGCGCTTGTCCATGTAGTCACGTTTAAGCACCACTTACTGGCATGTACTAGCGCAATATCCCACTAACGTTCTTAAAAGTGCTTTAATAACCTGCATCCAACATCCCTTATTCAGAACCTCAAAATGACGTAACAGCCCTTGAAACCGGGACCATGAACACCACGGTCACTAGCTATACCACTTAGGCATCTGGGATATGTATAACTGCTATGGTGTTTAGTAGGTACAGTATACTACAGCCGTTCCTCAATAGTGCAAACAAATGTGTAAGTTGTTTGGTGTACATATGTATGATACCTGTTAATGTCATGTCCAAGTCAGGCTTAATGGATATGCTCCACCTATGGGAAGGCATGTCACAGTGAGCCAAACACTGTAATGAGCTACACCTTGCCACAACCATAACTGGAAGATACTGGAGTGACAGATTCCTGTCACGGTTATTCCACATGCTTTGGAGCTACATCCCTGAGTACATTATATGGAGCCCCCCAATAACACACCAGGGAATCCTTGCAGAGTGTATGGGGGAGAGTGGATACACCCCAAGGATCCTGCAATTGACTCTGCTCCACAGAGAGACAGTTATGTAATCAATGGGGTGGCGACAGCAGACACATTTTGGATAGGCTTATGAATGGCCTCGGGCAGATAGGCATGTACCTACCTATGACCTATGAACCTGTACATACAGTATTGACACATGCTGATAGATTAATTTACTGTTCAGGTATTGACTTACCTTGTGCCAATGGCAGTTGTGTGTACTATAGCTGGGGGCTGCCTATGTAGGATGCACACAGTAGACCACCTATACATTTCAATTTACAGGTGGTTGTGTGTGCGTTCCATCCATGTTTACTGTGTGTGCAGGTAGAGAAAGGTCAGTCCATAGGGGCCTACACTGTCAATGTGTGTGCTATACATTCCCTCTTTGCCAAGGCATGGGCATACTGGGCATGCCTCCGTCTTCCTACTGGGGCTGGCACAGGGTGTCCATGGTCTGAGTCCCTCTGTGCCTGTGGTACCCTTGGCAATAGTGGTGGGCTGTGATGGCCTTCACCATTCTGTCCCTGCTGCAGCTGTTTCCACAGCATCATATCATATTATGTAGTATGGCACATACTATGAAGATGTGGGCACACATGCCTGGAGAGTACTGCAAGGCTCCACCAGATATGTCCAAGCAATGGAACCATGATTTCAGCATCCCAAACATATGCTCTATGATGATTCTGGATTGTGTGTGTGCCTCATTATGGTGTTCTTGCATGGGTGTGTGTGCATTTCTGATGGGAGTCATCATCCACGGTTCCAGTGCATAGCCAGCATCCCCCACGAGGTGGCCATATGGGATGTTCCCACTGGAAAATACCTGATACAGCTATGAGGCATGCCAGATGTGGGAGTCATGGTAGCTTCCAGGGCTGCCAGCATACACATCCATGATGATGCCCTGTGCATTGCACATGACCTGGCAGTTGATGGAGGGGTATCCCTTGTGGTTTATGTAGCGCCTAGCCTGCTCACTGGGTGGTGACTTGATGTGTATGTGTGTGCAGTCCCTTGCACCCAGTACCTCTGTGTAGTCTGCCACATGGTGGAAGAGACGCATATTGCTGGCCAACTCCTCCTGCATTCGGGGAAAGTATATGTGCTCACTGGCATGTGGTAACATGGCATCCAGGAACTGGTGGAGTACCCTGGATGCTGATGCCTGTGAGATCCCCATGATATATCCAGTTGGCCTTTGAAAGGTACCTGTGGCTAGTATTCTCAAGCTTACATATACCTACGTGTCCACTGGGATGGGTTCCCCTCTGTTATTTCTGGCTGTGAGGCGTGGCTGGCACAGCTCAACGATTTGCTGTATGGTGTCCCTGTCCACCCTGTAACACTCTACTATCTCCAGATCATCTAGCCCCTGGTAGGTTACCCTTGGTCTGAACTCTCTTCTCCTCCTCCAGTGCCTGAGGTGGTTGTCAGAATCATCCTCCATACAACCTTCAGTCTCCAACACATGCTGATGAATCAAAGCTATGGCAGCTGCTAACATGTACATTTTAAAAGTTCCCCGTCTGTTTACACTGATGGTGCAGTGTTTGGAAATACACAGGTGTGTGTGAGATGCCTTCACACTTTATACTATTGTGCTTTGGAAGCTGCTGATGTCATTGGGTGTGTATGTACAATCCAGCTGCAGGGTATCTTACTTATGGGTTTTACCTAAGGTACTGCTATTGTGAGGCCTTTGGTGTTGAATTACACTTGGCTGCCATGGATCATCTCTTGCCCTTGCCTTCAGTTTTCAACCCGATTCCCCTCCCATTGTCAGGCATGCATCCAGCTGCCTGATTTCTGGTTTTGTACTTTCCCAACCTAGGATTGTGTTGCGAAATGTGTTCTGTAGCTGATCTACTGCAGGTTTGCTTTGTTCTGCTGTGACAGTTCTCTTTTCTTTGCAGTCCGGCACCTCCCCTTTCCTGTTCTGCAGGTTGCTGCTAGCAGCCTTGTTAGCTACTGTCAATGGCCCACTGTGAGTTCCTAGGTGTTAATTACTCAGTTGTACTCCAATTACCGTGCTGCGGCATTTCCTTATTGTCTTCCCATAACCTTCCTGTTTCAGCTGTGGTGCACGCCACGTGCAGCTGTTTACCGGGTTTTGAGCGCGTTGTCATCCATGTACACATGCGCATTTGGTCACCTTGTGTGCTCTCAGCTAAGCAAAGCTATGGCTACTTCCACACCCCTATTCTGCGGCTTTGCTTAGCAACGGGCAACCTGGATTAGCAATGCTCCAATGTGCTTACAGGTACAGTGGCACACCCCTCTCCTGATGTCATGTTTACCTCCAGGCCACTCCTCGGTGTTGTACCACTATGCCGTGCGGTACAACCTTACTCCAGCAAGGCATTTGTGATTCAGTATTACTTGCCTCATTTGCATGGCATTGACTACTAATTCCTAGTTACTGCACCGAACACTGTCACAGACCCTTAGCAACCCTTGCGCCATGGTTACGGTGTAGCCTGCTTGCCATTAACTATTATGGAGAAATCATGACTTGTGTTACATTGCAGTTTTATGACATCTAAATATATTTTTGTTATGATCTCATTTGCGCACCGCAGCACTGCGGGTTTACTTTGCATTAGTATGGCCACGGCAGAAAATGTTATTTTTTATGTTTTGTGCATGTATTTTAGGCCATTGGTTATATATCTAGCCATCGGCATATATTAACATTATCATACATAAGTTTGGTCCGCTTTCATGGCTCTGATGTTATGTTTGGGAAAATGTAAACAGTTTTTTTTTTGGTTTACATTTCTGTATGCTTACGCTACACCTGCACCACTTCATGAATCACTATGTACCTTCATTTGCATGCTACACTACTGCGCATGGGGTGATTATCATACATGCGCTGGGAGCTGTGCAGCTCCGGTGTATGCTGGTAGTGCACGTAGAATCGGCTCGTACCTGAATCGCTCGGTGGCCATATTTGGCATTAGAACGCCTACGCTATGCCTGCGCCTGGTGCAAGCTTAATGAATCCTGGGGATAGTGTACTTCATATGAATAAGGTCTTCCAACATACATTTAGAGATGGATGTATACTTTGGTATAAGTATATATGTTAAACAGAGATAGCTCTATGTGTATACTTATAGTTACACAATACATCTATAAGATAGAATACTTACTGATATCATATATAGAATGAGAAGGTGACTCTAATATAGCAAATAGATTATGCATAGTTGTAAATATATGCACCGTACAAATAATCACTAACATCATTCTAAATGTATAATAAGTGTATTATACACAGACAATATCACTGTTTTATGATGGATAAACTCTATCCTCAGATATATTAAATATATGGTATTTCATGAAGTAAGATAAAATACTCAAATTTTGATTGTAGCAGTCTTATCATAGATGGCACATATTTACAAACATATTTAGATAAGTGATGTTACGACAGGTTGGGTAAAATTCTACAGTGTTCTTACTAAGTGGGATTATTTCCTATTAAATATAATATATATCACTATTTTCTAGGTATTCCTCGTGCGTCTAAAGCACTTTTAATGGATACTTTACCATTCAGCCCCTTCTCCTTACCTGCTCTACGTTTGAGTATCCATCTGAGCTCACTTCTTTCTGTCAGATTCTTAATAATACCTAGCCTTTGCCCAATAATAACTTCTTTCAATGCTATAAATTTAAAATCATGGTATATAAAATTTCTCTCTATGTATTTAGACAAGGACTTACAGAATCCCTATTCCTTATACTACTAATATGTTTCTTTATGCGTTCTCTGAATGTCCTGTTTGTTTTGCCTACATAAAAACGTAAGCAGCAGTCACATTGTGCTGCATAAAAAATATTCATACTGCTACAGGTGACTGCTCCGTTCAACTTATATTTATTACCAGTGACCGGGTGGACAAACTCATCAGTATTTTTAACATATTGATACATACTACAACTGGTACATGCTCTGGTACCTTTCCATGTGTTTAAATTACTACCAGATAGATTTACAAACAATCACAGGGTAGTCCCTGGTGGGACTATCCAAAAATTCCTAGGATGGTTGGACCTCCGACCATTACACAAGCAAGGGCAGGTATGTTCAAGGACTAAATGGTGGGAAAGCCTGAAGATACATGGGTTGGGACAACATAAGTGTAGGGTCCCTAACGCTGGGGAGAGGGCAATGTGTGGAGGTGTGTCATGGCTGTGATAGCAACCGGAAAATGGATGGTTTGTGTGTATGTCAAACTTGGGTGGGGTGGAGGAACCATGGGTATGAAATTATGGATCCAGGAGTGTCAGGGTTGGATGGCCTGGCAATAATTGGACCGCCTCATGGAGGTCAGCGAGTTTGTTATAAATATATATGCATACACACATGCATACATCTATATGTAGAAGTACATTCCCTGTAATACATTCATTCCTTTTGCAGACATAAATAACATGAAAGTGGCCCTACAAACCTCAACAGTAGAGAGAATAATAGGTTATGCCTAAGAGAGAAGGGACGAATCTGCAAAAATGCAGAAGTCTGTACATTGTCCGAAGTCAGTGCTGTTCTCAAAAAATCAATTGTGAGGACATTCACACACATGGAATCATTCCTGTGATCCGCCTGCTACGGCAACGCCAGTCACTAAACCGGTCCTATTTGTAAAATAATTTCGCCAAACCCGTACATTATTAGCTCTCGTGTAACATGTGCATTACCACATAGTCATAGTTATTAATTTATTGTAGTGTCATGTTAACGGGAGTAATGATGTAATGAAGTATAGCATCTAATCTTGAAATAAAGACATGTGTGTCCCACGTGGCACAACACAAGAATTGTGAATAGTGTCCTATTGGTCACTCATTTCACCAATGTGTGTGGACTAAACTTTTCGGATGTCTGAGAATACGTGGAGTGATTCAACCCATGGGATGGGTCTACAGCAGTAGGGAGCGGGCAATGTGAAGTGGTGTGGATACACGGTGTATCCAACTGGAGAATGGATGACTGCTGTGTCAGTGAAGTGTTGGGGTGGGTATTTGGGGAAATAGGATCCATGGGTATATGGGTATATATGCAAATGAAGCAGCACAAAAATAGTGCAGTGGGTAGAGCATCCACCTAACGAACAGACATTCCCATTCCGAATCCCACTGCAGCACATACCATTTTCCACTGGTAATCTGTATATGAACATATTTTGACATCTGTCTGCTGCATAACCTGCATAATAACATTTAAATGTGAACTGGAGTGAAGTGTCAGTGTCATAATGAATAAGGCACTAGTAAGCAGGTTTAAGCATAAATAAGCTGTAGTAAGCATATATAAGCACCAGTAAGCGTGTTTAAGTGTGTTTGTGTGTTTGTGCAGGGGTATGCATTGCCTTACAGATATATTTATACATATATATATATATATATATATATATATATATATATATATATATATATATATATATATATATATATATATATATATATATATATATATATATATATATATATATATATATATATATATATATATATATATATATATATATATATATATATGTGTGTGTGTGTGTGTGTGTGCCTAGATATACACAGATATACAGCTATCATAGGAAACAGCAGACAAGAATGACATATGTTCACAGGCTATGCCAATGGAAGCGAGGGGCCCAAGCAGGAAACGTGTAACACGTAGCATGACCTCCCCCCCCAGCTGGACAGAGGAAACATACACACAAACCCACAAACAATGTAAATAGTCCACTGCTCCCTGGACCACAGGCAGGATACAACCATGGGGGGGACAGAGTGCACCCGTGCAATCTAATCTTGGAACAGACAGGAGCGTCCCTTGTGGGACACCCCAAAAATTGACATATAACCAAAGGAAGCCGATATGATGACCATTCTGGCTGGGGTGTGTACATACCCGGAATACAAGGGTGGAAAAGCCTCATGACCCAGCATGCGTCCCGTGAAGGCGAGAGTGGGCAGCGTGTAGTGGTGTGTTCAGACCCGACCTGCACCCAGAGTAAGGATGGGTGCAGTAGAGGAGGCACGGCTGGGGGAACTATGGGTAGCTAGTTATGGGTCTAGTAGGTGTTGGCTGATGTGGGTCTATACAGACAGCCCCAGGGATGTGAGCAAAAGTGTTCATTGGGCAGAGGCATTGCCCAACGAGCAGCCACACCCGCTATGAGTCCCACTGCAGCAAACTCTAATCTACATGGCAGAGAACAGAATAACCAGATGTAGATATATATATATATATATATATGTAGAAGAACGTGTGTGCATATCTACCCATAGCTACATGGAGATATACCTCTCCCTCTCCATAGTACAAATGTATACATACAGAGTCAGAATACATATACATACCCACATATAGATATATACATATGCAGACACCCATACACCCATATGTTGTTAGATATATATATATAGACAGCAATATATAAATATATACATGTATGCATTCATATACAGCTATATCTGTATATAGTAATGTAGATATATGTGTGTGTGTGTGTGTGTGTGTGTGTGTGTGTGTGTGTGTGTGTGTGTGTGTAAATATACACATGTAAATATCGAGAATATAATACAGCAGTTATAAATTACATATGTTCACAGGCCGTGCAAATAGGGGTGAGGGGTCCAATCAACAAATGTGTAACACGTAGCATCAACCACACCCACCTATACATGTGAAACATATAAACACACGATACAAGTAAACACACCACTGCTTCCCAGACCACCGGCAGGATACTACTAGTGGGAGAGACCTGCCAGGTCTAATCTTGAAACAAAGACAGCAATGTCCCTTGTGGGACACCCCAAAAATTACTGATCATCGGAGTCAGTCCCTGTAATGATTCATCAAACCAGGCTATAGACGTACATGGACCAGTAGGTTGTGCAAGTCTGATAACCCATGGGTCGACACAATGTACGACATGGGTCCTAACATGTGGAGAGTGGGCAGTGTGTAGTGGTGTGGTTAGACTCCACCTGCAACCACAGTAAGGATGAGTGCTGTAGAGGAGGGGCAGTTGGGAGAACTATAGGTATGCAATTATGGGTCTAGGTGTGCAGGTGTTCGTTGGCACAGTTGTATTAGGACCGCCCCAGGGATGTAAGTAATATTCCGAAATCGGAAGGGCTTACACCCATACCTCTCAACCCCTAAGAGGAAAACCACTGGAGAGAACATAACCTGTTGGGGGAACAAATAGGGACAGAAAGCACATATTCCACTTACAACCTTAGAAAGCTGATAGAATAATAGATATACATTAGCATGACTCGGCTGAAGGATGTGGGTTTCTAAACCCAATTACTTGTCTGTATTTAATGGTGTAAGTTCCTAGGTATTTGCCAGACAGGTGAAGATTGTAAGAGGAATACACCAATAGTATGAAGCAAACTCTGGACAGGCCACGGATTCTGTACAGTCAACTGGCATGCTTACGCCTAATGGGCGGCCATTCCCGATATGGGTCCCACCGCAGCACAGTCCAGTTTAAATGGCTAAGTACGGTATGACCATATGTGTCGTTGCATAACCCACTACACAACACCTACGAACACATGGTCGCAACACCCCACTGTAGGCATGTAAGCCGATGTAATAGGCATTACAAGGTATTATTGTAGTCCTCACCCCCACCGGGGGTGTGAGTGTCAGATGCAAACACCGAATGCAGTGCATTTGCAAGTGCAGGAGCAAGCGGGTGTAAGCTTGTTTGGCTACTGGTATGCGAGTATCACACTGGTGAAGCAATGCAGAGGCTAAATGAGTGTAAGAAACTGTAACCGGAGGTTAGCATTGTGTAGCTCCTCACAAACCTGCACACACCTGCTCACAACTGCTTTAAAGTGCCTTAATCACTCTGTACCCAATAGCTCGTGTTCTGGCCAGCAACAAAATAAACAGCCTCTGCAAGTCTAGAATTCAGGACCCTGCACATCACAGTCACAGTAGTTAACCACTACACCATGATAGGACTACATATAAAGGAGGTATCAGCAAACTAGTCCTCATCACAGGGAAATCAAATCAAACGTGAACTGAATCTATGCACAGTGTAATGTTCTATAACCTGCCACAGACCATAAATATGTGAATTGGAGTACTGCAGTAAACATAGAGTTGAGGTGTCACTGTAATAAAGTTATGCAGTCTCCAGGACCCCATACAGTGTATGTACACATGAATGACTGATACCAGACACAAATATAACCTGTAATGAATAAGACATAGCTTAGCCTTTTCAAAACCGGCCAATTACGGAAAAGTGCGGGAATCCGGCCCTACTTAAACCGAAGAGGTGGGAATACGACTCATAACTGGTTGTAGCATCCTCCTGCAGGCAGAATGGCTAAAGTGGGAGAAGGCACTCGCTTTAGAGCGCAGCGCTGTGGCATCCAGGAGTCCAAATTCATGGTATGGCTCCTGGTAAAGCACCATGACAGGAGACTACTGCAGGGCCAGTACCAGGGCTCGCAGTACAAAACTGAGGTCTGGGACAGTCTCGACCGTGACCTCACTAGTGCCACAGGTATCCCCCGGACTGATAAGCAGGTCAGGCACCACCATACAGACCTGAAGCAGCGGAGGGGAGGATGTCCTGGAACAGTGGATCCAGGAAGCAAGGCAGATGCAGAATGCCCCAGAACTAAGTACTCCTTCCACTACGTAGTTAATAATGGCCTAGCTTGTATATACTATGGATAGGTATGGCTAAATATCACTGTACTTCTCTGACTGCTGCAGATGAGTGTGCTGTAAACTAGCAAGCCTATGATGTTATGCAAAACCACCAAATAGCTGAACATAAAAGTAGAAATACCACACACAGGCAGGAAACAGGATCCAAAATATTTATTCTTCTTTAGCGCCTCGACTTAACCAGTCTTCAAGAAGTATAAAATACAATAGCAAAACATTCCCCTTAAATACCCCTCCCTAATCAAACAATTAAAAACAGCAATAACCTAATTAAATCAAATATTTCCAGTTAATTTCACAATTAAGGCCATGTGGAACCATAGTATTATACTTCAAAATAAATAAAGATTCCTTAAAAAGTAATTTATTCTTTAACATTTCATCATCTCCTAATTTAACAAAAACTTTGTCTAAAATAGTAGTTTGTAGCAACTTATAATCACTTTTGTGATACTGCATAAAGTGCACTGCAGTGGAACTTTCCACTTTACATTTCTTTATGTCTCTGACATGTTCCTGTAATCGATGTTTAAACATTATTTCAGTCTCCCAATGTGTATTAAATTACATGGACAATGTAAAGTATAGATAATACCTGTAGTAGTACATGAAACATTTCCTAACACTGTAAAATTCTTATTACCCAATTCATAAAATGTTTGTACAAGCATTTCCCACAAGGAAAAGTACCCTTAGGTAATGGGTTATTTACTAAACCTTCTATAGGGGCAATAAAATAAAATTTGATGAGTTTATCCGCTATACTAACACCTTTCTTAGAAGAGAAAACAGGACATCCATTCAATAGCTTATTTAGCTTCCCATCCCTTAATAAAAATTTCCAATAGTGTCTAATTTGTTCTTGCATCTGTTCACTCAAAATATTGTATAGCATAACTATATAAAACATATTTTGTGAGTGAATATTCTTTTGATAATGCAAACATCTTTTATCTTTACTTTCCTCAGCATTAGATACATAATTTTCACTAATTTTATCTAAAGCATTCAAAATAGTAAATAATGGATACCCCCTATTCAAAAACATCTGTGAGGTAGATGTAATAGCTTTTAATAAATCATCTGTATTATTGCAAATTCTAAATACATGTAATAGTTCCCCATATGGTAGGTAATTAATTAAATGACTGGGATGAAAACTAGAGCCATGTAGAAATTGCCCCCCATCATGAAATTTTCTAAACACTGAAGTAAGAATTTGACCAGTGTTAGTACCCATCAAATGTACATCTAAAAAATCAACTGTCTGCCCAAATTGTAAGCCATCAAAAGATAAATTAAATTCATTACACTGTAGATCATTAATAAAACTCTCAACCTTTTCAATGCCATCTTGGCATAAGAAAATAAGATTGTCTATATATATATATATATATATATATATATATATATATATATATATATATATATATATATAATATTTTACAATGTACTTCTTATAAAATACATGTTGATAAATATATGTCTTTTCAAAAAAGGCCATACATATATTGGCATAAGTAGGGGCAAATGGTGCCCCCATAGCTGTGCCCTGTAGTTGATGGAAAATCTGATTATTAAAAGAAAAATAGTTATTATTCAAACTGAATTCTATCCATTCAATAATATAATTTGATAGTGGACATTCTTCTAACATAGACTGTAAAGCAAAAATGCCATCCCTATGTTTAATATTTGTGTATAGGCTTCTAACATCAAGGGTCACCCAATATATGCTAGAATTCCAATTAACTAAAGACATTTTATTCAGA